>NW_027279489.1:0-227129 GCF_046629955.1 Centroberyx affinis
CACACACACACACACACACACACACACCCTAGAAAAGCTTCCAAATCTATGATGAAAGGGTCAGAATCCCAGCTTCACTCCACAAAGAGCAGATAGGCACAGAGAGGGCACACTGTGCTATTTGTAGTTGTGACATTTTATAATCTGTGTGTGTGTGTGTGTGTTTGTGTGTCCGTGCTTTTATATGTGTCTGTGTGTGTGTTTTTGAGGATGTACACGTTTCTGTGTATATGCACCTGTGTGTGTCAATGTGTGTGCCAGCAGGTGTGTTTGTGTGTGAGAGTGTGTGAGAGAGTCTGTGCCTGCGTGTGTGTATCTGTGTGTGTGTGTGTGTGTGTCTGAACTCCAGGAAGGCTAATGGTCGCTATGGCGTCAGCAGCAGGGGTTCCGTTCCTAATAAAAGAAAGAGGCTTCTCTCAGCCAATCGCGTCGCAGGATGACTCTCTCGCTCACCTGCCTCGTCCAATCGGGTGTGAATGTCTGTCTCACTAATGGACGGACAGCCTGGTTAATGAGAATAAAGAGCTGCTATCCTGTTTCCTGCTGCCTCCTGTCCTGTGGCTCGGAAAGGTCAGTGTGTGTGTGTGTGTGTGTGTATGTGTGTGTATATGGGTATGTGCATGTGTGCCTCTGTGTATGAGTTTGCCAGTGTGTATGTGTGTGTGCTTGTGAGTGTGTGTGTAAGCGAGCGAGATAGATAGTGAAGGAGAGAGAGAGTTTATATGTGTGTGTGTGTGTGTGCATCAGCAGTTGTCACTACAGATAGGGTGAGCTCCTTTACTCATACATGTTAACACACACACACACACACACACATACAACACACACACACACAAAAGCTCTGGCCTTATATCATAAAATTGCAATGTGTTTGTTCTCTGTTGTTTCTATCAGCATGAATGTCCTTGGCACTTTTCTTATTTTATCAAAATACTAAAATAAACTTCACTTGCTCTCCATCCTGCTGGAACTTCTAATTGCTGAAAAGTCTGATTTTTCTCTTTCTCTTTCTCTCTCTCTCTCTCTCTCTCTCTCCCTCCACTCCCTAGCCTATCTGTTGGAAAAAGCTAACCATAAAGGAAAAATCCACCCGAAGGCATTTTATCATTGGAGATGTACCTTGCATTTCTGGGCCCATTTTATTTGTTAACTGGCCAAACACATATGACATGACATCACTTTGAAATACTTCCAGCACAGCTGTAATGGAGTTTGATCTAAAACATCAGCGGTAAACGTCAGGTTTTCGGTGTCAGTCCCTCAGAATTAGAGAGCGTGGGCTTCATTCTAGAGCCGCCATTTTGCACCAAGAGACGTTCAACAATAATACAGGGAGAAATCCATCGGAGAAGAGGAGAGAGACCAATTTCTCCACCAACAGTACACTTCATGGACCAGAATGCACCTCACCTCTGCTTCAACAACTGTCAATGTGCTATTGAGCAAGGCACTCAACTGCTCCAGCATTTTGTCAGATGGAGAGCACTAAACCTCCAAAGGGTTTCCCGGTGATGAAAAGCTACAGTCTTGTTACACTAGTAAGTAAACTATGTCTTTACCATGCTAGTTAGTGTCAGCATGCGAGCTAGCCAGTAAGAACAGATTGATCTCACAGAAAAACGTGAAATGAACACGACTTGTTAACAGCAAATTATGTGTTGGTGGAATGTAAAGTGATAAATTTACGTATTCCCAGCACAAAATGGTTATGTGAAGGCGACACGACTATAAACAGCAAGTAGTCGACTAACACTAAACCTAACTCAGTGTTTACAAAGGACATTTCAACCGTAAGTCACATTTTAATTTTTAACGAACATTTTTCTCATTTAACCATGAGCAAACCATTTCCCCAACCTTAACCAAGTTGTTTTAGTTGCCTAACCATAACCTTTACCAAACTTGTTTTACTTAGGTTAGGGTTCAATTCGTTGCGGGAAAACGTAATTCAGTTTGTGGTGGAGAAACGTTATTTTCCCATAATACATGTCCACAGCACGTATATCACCGTTTTAGAGTTCGTGTTCATTTCACGTATTTGTGTGAGATGATGTTGGAAAAAATGCCAACAAACTGTTTAAATTCTGGGGCATATATTGCTGCTCCTGTTGTGCAGCTAAGTGAGCGTGCTCACAAGCACAAATCAAATGCAAACTGTGGATTGTAACTTTAAAAGTGGGTGTTTAACCCTCCCACTGTGCAGCTATTAACCAGGCTGATGCTGAAAACAAGACTGTGTTTTATAGTAAAGTTGCCTGGTTATAAAAAGAAACCATCTCTACATGTGCTTCCCCTTTGGAAATGTATTGGAGTCTAAAGTTAGCACAGTAAGCAGACATCAACAGACAGACAGGCGGACTCCAGCTGTGAATTGTCCTACTGCTCCAAATGTTCCCTATGTGGAGGGAAAAAGATATTTCTGGACCTCAAAGTATGAGGATGTTGCTGAGTTTGTATGTGCGTGTTTGTGCGCATGTGTGTGCGTGTGTGTGTGTGTGTGTGTGCGTGCTCCGCACCCCTGGAGCTGGTAGGGATTCAGTGGGTAAAGTCTTTTTGACACAAGGTGGCGCCAGTTAATTTGATTAGGAATCAACAAAAACGTTGTGACTGTGGAGTGACACGATTAGATGTGAAACTTTAAAAAAAAAAAAAAAACTTTATTAGATGTGAAACAGCGGTCTGTTATTTAGAAACAACCGACCTCATAATGTGTTCATTGGCCAATCAGAATTGAGTATTCAACAAAGGTGTGTAATAATTGTGCAGACTATATGGTGTTGATATGTTAATACACAGGTTATACTGGAAAAAGGCTATAAGGTGTTACTGGTTGTCGGCCACTGGCAGGGATTTCATGACCTGGCTCACCTGGATAAATTTACATTAATAGAATAGAATAGAATAGAATAGAACTTTATTGTGGAAATTTGCCTTGGGTTTCACAGGTTGGTTAAAATGTGACAACACAATAAATAAATACAGTACAATACAACACACAAAAACAATATGCATAGCCAACAATATCAAAACACAAGAGCGATCCACCAGCTGAGGAGGATCCAATCCAGATAATGAAACAAAGATATTTTAGAGTGACTTGACACCATGAAGCACTGCCATGCTGTATCAACCCTGTTACAGACAGATGTCACTAGTAAGTAGTGCTGTCATCTCATTTCACATTAGTGTGACAGTGTGTGTGGATTCTCCCTGTTAACAATCATTTCTGTGTAACTACAGTTGTACAAGTCTGATGCAGACCTGCTGTGTCATGTACATGAATATTTAAACCACAAGATGGCACTGCTCTCTTCTGTACTTCACTGAAGATACATCTGACTGCTGACTGTGTTTACATGCAGACTGCCACTGGATAATCAACTAAAACTGATGTGGGCTACTTGTCAGATTGTTGCACTGGATTTACATTTTATAAATATATATAAAAAATATTTTAAAAAAAACAACAACAACAACATCATTACTAGATTGGGTCCCATTTAGGTTACTCTAGCCCTGTTCAGTTGTTTATATGAGAAATTAGTCCTTTTAATGTATTATAAAGTTGCATGTAAACACTGATGGCCCATGTTATGCTGCTTCAGTCGTAGTAGTAGTTGAGTAGTAGTAGTAGTTGTTAGATAAGTTTACTTATTTATTTTATTTATTAGTTTATTTGTCAGGGACAATGCAAAACAAACCTTGTAACAGGTTACAATAACATGATACAGATGAGCTGCATATGGGATTTCTAGACAAGGCTAATTTGCGACCCCTGTCCCTGGTTAGGCTTTTCTACTTAAAAATGGTCATAACATATCATCATTACCAAAAGTACATTAGTTAATTGAGCACATAATAATTAGTGACATTCTCATATGTGTGACATGATCATACAAAAATTACAATATTTACATCACATTCCAATCATTTTACATGTGTTGCGTAAGTGTATGTGTGCACATGTGTATGTTCCCTAATTCATGGCAATATACGGTATGTGTATGCGCATAATGTTTATAGACGTGTGTGTCTGTGTGCATGTATGCACGTGGTCTTTATGAGTATGTATGTATGTTTGTCTATGTGTGTCTGTTCCTCTATCTGTGTGTGTCTTCAGTGTCAATACACAACAAAAAGAATAATCTGAATAAGAAAACATCTGTAAAAGGACAGACACTGTGGACCTACTTACATTAACAAAAGAAGCACTCCATAACACGTGCAACATAACTATCAGACACATGAAACACGCACAGTACGTATATTCCAAAGATGATCAACTTTGTTACGAAAAATCTGATTGGTTGTTTGAAGACGTATAAAAGCAAAGAATGATTAGATGTGTAGCAAGCAACAGCACATATAAAGCCCCAATTGTACTGACTTACAGATGAAATACACATGTGCCGGGGGCTGTGTGTGTGTGTGTGTGTGTGTGTGTGTGTGTGTGTGTGTGTGTGTGTGTGTGTGTGTGTGTGTATCTAGAGGATAAATGCTAAAAGATGGCCATCGAATCTATTTTCTTACCCTAACTACTGTATTTATGTTTACATGTGGGTTTATGCGTGCGCGCGTGTGTGTTTGTGTGTGTGTGTGTGTGTGTGTGTGTGTGTGTGTGTGTGTGTGTGTGTGTGTGTGTGTGTGTGTGTGTGTACTTGGAGCCTTTCAGCTTGGCAGACACCGCCCTGAACATGTCAGAACACTAATCCTGCCACAATCTCTTAATGCAAACTAGACCAACTGGGCGTAAAATCGCAAGATTTTAAATACTCTGCGGGTTTTGCAATAGCTGAAAGGTTGTGCGGTACAGATCCATATGTAAGATATGGTGTTTGTACGGGCTGGGTGCTAGCAACATGACCTCAAGGCTGGACAGATGGCCCCGTGACTGGACGGTCCCAGGTTTGATCCCTGACTGTAAAGATCACATCACTGTTTGTCTGCACTTGGCCTCAAAATGGTCCAAAATGGTAAAACCGCTTCTAACTCATCATTACAAATGCAGCCAAGCTTTGTTCAAACCCACAGAACTTTATTTTACATTCTAGTCAAGATCCCAAGGTTTCCAAAGATACCAAATATGTCATGCTGAATTACAGGGAAATGTGGATAAAATGATGCACAACATCTACATTTTTCCATGTGATGTAATGGTGCAGCCATACAAAAGGCGTCTTTGGTTTAAATATTGAAGCAGCTATAGTTTCAATGAAGTGTTGGAACAAGCAGATACAGAATATAACATTGTCTTACAATATGGAAAACGTATATTTTCTAACTTTGAAGCTACTTAAGGGGAAATTTAAGGGTAAACTCCGAGTGCAAGGGGTTAAATCTGTGTCTGCATTAGGATTCAACCTAGCCTGGTGTCCAGCACCTATGAATCAAAGTCTTCAGCACTCTTCAAAGAGACTGCGATTCACCAGGCTAACTAAACACACTGTTTTAGCTGAAGCGTTTGTTTGTTTGTTTTTAAATTTCTCAGTCAATTTGACATTCCCACACAACAGTGATGGGAGTGCACCTGTTGTCTAGCTCTCTAATACATGAATTGAATTGGAGAAAATGTAATGGAAAATGTAAATTAGTATAATTATCTGTCAAAAGTAACCCAGACTGTTCAGGGTGATTTAATATACAAGTGCATGCTTGGTACCCATTTTAAGTACGTGTTGGCCCAGTATTGGTTATCCGATCTTTAAGCCACTTTGATTCTCAGGTTTAACTGTACTACATGTCCCATGATGCACGTCAGTCAGAGTGTTGTTAACAAAGAACTTGAGTAGATATAATGTAGTCTTACCCCCAAGCGCCACCAAGGGGTAATGCCGGCGTGACGGAAGATACTAATGAATGATATTTAATTTAATAATATGTATCAACAGATCACATCAATATTTTAATGAAATATATCTTAGATGATTGTATTCTTTCTGGCAAAGTGGTTGTTGAGGCCAAAATGTCCAGTATAGCTTTTTTTACAGACGTTTGGAAATTCTATTTACTCACCTATATTCCACAGCAGCTTGCTGTCTCACCATAAACAAACGTCTGATAAACGATTCCACTTGATTGTATTCTACAAAACTTGGGTTTGAAAAATCCTCATCCCTTTAGGCTTAAATAAAATCTGATTGAAAATTTTCAATGTAGCCTTTAATATTTTATATGATTAGTTGAAGCTGCCGGACAGACTCGGTGCTAGCCGCAAGCTACTTTGGCTGTGCTTTCTTCCGCATTGTGTTCCTCCCCTATATGACAGTGTAGAAGCCCATTGGCTTAGTCTGTGATAGACAAAGGGGTCTGGAACCGGTTTGGTGAGTTTCATCCCCGACGACCGTGTATTGGCCAAGCTACTCTGAGTGACAGCAGAGGTGTGCTATCAACAGTAGCGATCGGGTGCTAAGTTACGCCTTTACATTCAAACCCAGTCTGCTCCCATTGTGTTTCAAAACTGTCTGTCAACTCTAGCCAATAGGCGAGGCTATAATCTTTCAAACGAGCCATCATTGGTCACATTCGGCTTTGTACAGCGTGGCCCTACCTCGCGTGTAGGGCCACGCAAGATGAGGCCAGAGGCGGTTTGGAAATGAGACGACGCAACTGCGAGTCATTTCCTGTATCTGTGTCACATGGGTTTCGCCACTGGCCCGCCCCTTTAGGAGATTAGCGGCAGGTCTTGAGTCTATTCACTCCAATGGGAGAAGTGAACGTGAGCACAGGTTATGACCGATTCTTTCGCCCCATAGTCACCAAAGTAAATATTGGACCCATTTTTCAGCTACATATCGTCCGAACATTCTGACACTAAAATGGCATTTTTCAGACAGACAAATCAGGAGAAAATTAACTTTGTTCGAGACCTGTCTCTGTCTCAGCAACACACTCTCGAGAGATCTGGCGACATCATCATATATCCCATCGGTCTGGTTTCACTGCAGTGGGGGGGAGAGGCGACCACGCCCACTTAGGAGACAGGAAGTGTATACTATTTCATACCATTGGCGCAGCTTCTAATGCGTCATCTTGTGTGTATACAGCATCTTTGGTGAGACTATGACGCGCGGACGCACTGTGACGTCCTTAGTGGCGTCCTTAGCTCCCTAGTGGTTGGTTTTGGTATTGCACTGACGTATCTGTTATAAAGGGAAAATCCCTTCTATTTGATTCAGCAGGGCTGTTTTAGGGAATCGTGTGGCACAATTTGGAGACCAAAGAAGGCTATCCTGAAAAAAAACACTGTACAACTGGCATGCTTTTAGATATTCACACCAAATCACACCAAAATAATCAAAGAGTAATTTCCTCTCTAGCTGTTGTGGCTCATCAGGAAAACAATCTAAAACTTGATTTTATTTTTTTATTTTCTTACATTTTATGCACATTAATTGCTGAAAATAAGTATCACATCCTGGATTTCTATTAACTCTGACTGCTTGGTCAATATGGTGCACTTCTGTACTTTAAAAAAAACTTTGAACCATACTTGTACAATTTATAGTTTTTGAGATAAAGAGCTATTTTTTCACTTGTTAAAATAGGTGAGAAGTGCCCTTTTTTGCCTGTGACAGTAAAAATCTACCCTGCCCCCGGACAGACACACACACACACACACACACGAACAATGTAGCCCTCATTCCTAAATCTGTGTGTGTGCAGATTGATTCCATTTCTGATAGATTTACCCTGCCCCCGGACTTCACACACACACACACACACACACACACACACACACACACACACACACACACAATATAGCCCTCATTCCTAAATCTGTGTGTGTGCAGATTGATTCAATTTCTGATAGATTTACCCTGCCCCCGGACTTCACACACACACACACACACACACACACACACACACACGCACAATGTAGCCCTCATTCCTAAATCTGTGTGTGTGCAGATTGATTCAATTTCTGATAGATTTACTTTACACTGGTCATTTTTAGCTGGGTATACACAAAATCCTCATAGGCTAATGTGGGCTATTGGTGTATACTTGCTTATACGCTTGACTAATAATATACTATCACATACAGTAATATAGCAAAAGTATTCTGTGCAATTGTCTGGTCTGTTGGTATGGTAATGCTAAGGTGGCACACATAAACAGACTAGGATTGTGGTAAATGTGGTAAAATCATAGGCGAGCAGCAGAAAGATCTAGCTCACCTATACTTGACCAGACTGAATAAGATAAGATAAGATTAAGATAAGATTGCTGCAGATATTTCCCACCCTCTTAACCCTGAGTTTGGGGCTCTACCAACTGGACACAGGTTCACATGTCCACAGTCTAAAACAAATAGAATCAGGAACTCATTTATCCCTTCAGCCATCACTCAGTTAAACAGGCAGTGGAGAGAAGATGAAGCCATAAAAACAGCTAGACTATTAAATGGAGGCTACTCCAGTCCTACAGTTTTTTTTCTTTCTTTTCTTTAAGGTTGCTTGTTTTTACTTTTTTCATTACTACTTCTAAACGATTTAACTCATGATGTAGTTAAATATGCTGCTGCATTACGAGGTGTGCACTTCTCAGTATGCACTTTATCCAGATATGTACATATTGTATTATACATGCTGTATAGTCAGGGTTGGGGAGTAACGGAATACATGTAACGGCATTACGTATTTAAAATACAAAATATGAGTAACTGTATTCCGTTACAGTTACAGTTTAAATTGGTGGTATTCTGAATACAGTTACTGTCTTTAAAAATAGATTACTTGAAGGGATTACTTTATTTGCTTGTTTTGTTTTATTTGCTCTACAATTCATATGAGGCACGCATTTCCCATAAACAGATTTAAAAAATGTGGAACAATTTGTGCGCGCACGGTGCACTTGCCACACACCACAAGACAATGGCAATGTCGGAGGAGACACACAGCCAGGACACTCTCAGGAATGCGTTTTTGACATGGAAATATAAAGAACGTTTTACTTACAAACAGGCGTTACAAATTCATAACTGATAACGTCGCGACGCGAAAAAAGGACACTGACAGCAGGACAGACAGACAAGACAGAGCAGCACCGTGCAGCAGCGAGTTATTCAGACCATCTGAATAGCGAGAAATATACACAAATGTATTTATTACATTGTAATTTATTCCCATGCATGCTGCTCAGAGTAATCTGAGTCAGCAGCTCTTCTGCGTCTCTCCCTCTCCTCTCGCGCCGTGCGCACGCAGGCAGGAGTGAGAGTGAGTTGCTATGGTTACGGGGACGCTCTGTGTCTGTCGCTCTGAAACATTCTCGCGATTCCCAATAATAGGTTTTTAGGTTAGTATGCCTATGCAAATGCATCATGAATGTAAGCACCTCAACGCTGAAATCTAGTAATATAACATAATTTTACATTTTTGGTTAACATTATACAGGGTTGCTGTTTCTTGACTTAATCCAAGAGGTTAGGTGGTGTAGAAATGCAGGAAATTTGTTTTAAATTACTATTTTTTGTCTAATGGGTTTTACTCTACTTCATGCTGCGGTTAACTGATGCTGTGGAAATTAAAGAAAGGGTAAAGGAAAACTGAAGACTTTGTTCTCTGGTGGATGCCATTTTTAACAAATGAATTCATGAATTCATTTCAAAACCACTGATAGCTGCATATTCACATGAACAGGCTTAAGGTATTTGCAGACTGTGCCATTTTGTCCATCTTAATGCCGTTTCCTAATGAATCGCCATGCAAATTCGAAGAGTGCTGAAAACTGATTCATAGGGGCTGGACACCAGGCTAGGTTCAACCAATATTGAGTTTTTGAAGGCCAATACAATGCCAATAATTTGTACCAATAGCCTATATTTTGTGCAGATATTCAGTAACTTTCTATCTGACCAAGCCTCTGAAACAGCGTTTAGATCATCATGGGACGCTAAAACTCTCCATTGACACCCATACTAATAAAGTTACTGCCTTTAAATGAAAAATTAATTCACAAAGAATATTATTGAACAATTAAATGAATAAATAAATGTACAAAGGAGTAAATTTCACCGAATTTTACAGACTGTTTTTATGTAGCTGTGGTCAGGGAGGAACCTCCATCATATCGGAGCTGGTGACTGATATTTAATACAAGCTCAATATTATCCCGATATATCAGAAAACCTATATATCAGTCTAACACTAGTCTGCATTATTTTTTTCCGCTCTTGTAGGTACAATCCCTCAGCCGACCTGAAAATTACAGTTCCCTATGTAAAGAACTACAACGGTTTCCTGTGGTAACCCCCCTGAACACCCAAAACCGTGCCCTGATAGGCTGCCAGTCATTTCATACCTTGGTGTGAAATCACCTTTCTTAAAAACCAAGCGCTGCCATTGTTCTCTCTTACTTCTCGCTCTTACTGCTCTGTCTCTCAAGCCCTCTGGGGCTCCCCTCTGTCTCCCAAGCAAAATAATTTGTAGTTTGTGTTACTTTTAATCAATAAATTGTGTTGATACAAAAAGGGTCTTGTGTCTATATTACAGAATGCATGAATGAACCAACCTCTGCTGTTAAAGTCCTCATTTTATCCTTCAATCCTTAGTTAAATGATCAATATTTTTCATTTAGTGTTAACTGGAGGTATATTATTGTATTTTAATTGAGATGAACTATTAATATTGAAATTTCAATAACAATTATTCCATTGTTAGTTGACATTTCAAATTGATGGTTAACTTTATGAGACTGATATGAGATATATTTTTAGACATTGTAGGAATATTTATCTTATCATTTGTGCCACTTAATGAAAATTATATAAGTCTTCAAGATCAGTGCCACTGTGTGAAAAGACACATATTCCTTATATAAATATTAGGACATTCCCTACCAGTGTTGGGAATAACGCGTTACAAAGTAACGTTATTGTAATTACACTACTTTTGGCAGTAACTAGTAATGTAACAAATTACTTTTTCAAATTAATAACGCAATTACAATTGTAATGAAGTGAATCAAAAGACTACCAACCTCCCTGGAGACTTTATTTCTCAAAAGCGACTAGCGACAAATCTGGAGACTTTTTCTGACCATGGGAAGCAATGTTAATGTGTTGAATCCCAAAGCATTTGGCAATAAATTGGTGATGCAGGTTTTCTCTATTTGCTTGTCTAATCCAGAGAGTCTGATGATCACAGCGCTTCCCACAGCAGGGGCTGTAGGATAGGGTCCACTTGTAATTGTTACCGGCGTACGCCGAAACTGGCCCGGATGGGCGGAGTCAGCACTGACATTAAAACGGGCTACTCCGCAGCGTGCATAACAAGTGCAGCATTATATATTGATATGCAAATTATTGTATGACATCATCTGCCGACTTCTAGCGACTATCTGAGCAGCCAATAGCTACTTTCCTTGGAAAAGAGTTGGCAACACTGCTACCGGTCCGGTAACTTAGGCTACAATAAATACGCCTATCAAAACATATCTATTATGTTTTATTGTTCCACTACTTACTTTTCATCATAGTGATAATGGGTACAATGATAGATAACATTTGACAGTTGTCTTATCTCACACTGTGCCACAGCAACATTAAAATAATATAGCTATGTGTAATAAGAGAATTGAAGCAGACATTTAAAAGTAACGCAAAAGTTACTTTCCCTAGTAACTAAGTACTTTTATTATGCAGTAATTGGTAAAGTAATTCAATTACTTTTTGAGAGAAGTAACTAGTAACTGTAACTAATTACTAATTTTCAGTAACTTGCCCAACACTGTTCCCTACACTCTCCATGGTTTCCGTGGTGTATATTGAAAAGAGAAGGGGTCCAAGCACTGACCCTTGAGGTACCCCTGTGGACAAGCAGTGTAATTTAGACACTTCCCCTCTCCAAGACACTCTAAAGCAGTGTTTCCCAACCCAGTCCTCAAGGACCCCTTTTCCTGCAAGTATTGGTTCCAGCTCTACTCTTGCGCCCCTGATCCAGTTAAGGTCTTAATGCTGATTGGTAGAGACAGATCTACCTGAACAGAGCAGCAGAAAGTGTGTAGGCCCCATTGGGATCAGGTGTGCAAGAGTAAAGATGGAATAAAAACTTTCAGGACAGGGGGTCCTTGAGGACTGGGTTGAGAACCACTGCTCTAAAGGATCTCCCTGAGAGGTAGGACTCATTTAAAGTTGAAGTGTGCCTTGGGGTGCGATCACACCAAGAAGCGTCGCCACCAAAACCATTGTTTTCCTATGGTACGGCGCACCTGGCGTGCGCTCTTCTCTTGCGACGCGCGTCACGTTTTTTGGCGTGCATAAAAGTTAAAATATTCTCAACTTTTCAGCGAAGGCACGGAGTCGCACCGCTCGTCAGTGTCACATTTGGGCCAGGCAGCCAATCAAATCAAGCAGAAGGCGGGCTTTCCTTCCTGTTTTGATGTGGTTTGATGTGGTAGGAACAGTGGGACACTGGCAAACACAGATGAAAAGCTGATATTAGCAGTCTTTAACCCAGTCCCCATATTTAATTTCATGTGTCTGACAGTAGCTCTTGCTTGTCTGTCTTTTTGGTCTTTGGTTAAGTTTGGTAAACAACAGAAACTTCCTGATGAAGAACCACATCAGTTGATTTTAACATGTTTTGATTTCAACTGTGAATGTGATACATCTCTTTAAAGGCATACTGAGCAGGATTTTCTCCCTTTAAATAGCATAAACTCATCCAAAAATGATCCAACTCAATCATGACTTATGACTCATGGTAGTGTGTGACAGTGTGTGTGTCTGCAGGGCCCCGGCCTTCTGCCTGGATTTTCTTATCTCTGTATGTTCTGAAAGTTCTAATAGCCTCGCTGGCTGAGGTAGCGGTCCGAACTCTAATACAGAGTAACTTGTCATGGGGAGGTGTGGTGAGGACCCAAACGCAGGACAGCAAGGCAGGTTGTGATCAAAACCCCAAGACTGGGTGTTTAATTGAACAGATAGCAGAGGGGTATTGCACAAAACTAGGATAAAGACATCCAGGATAAATGAGCAGGCGCGGCTTGACTAAGCCTTGTCGGCGCTATCTTGGATTAATTGGTTGCACGTTTGCCGAGCCAGGATGAAGAGACGCGGCTTAGTCAAGCCAGGTGTGGATGTTTGGGATAAGTGCGTGTTCACGGCATTCTTAAGAAGACCACGAAATTGATCACAGAATCACAGATTGAAGAATGGATCACGGACGCGCAACTTCATTTACATTTGCTGAACAAGAGCTGCTTCTTCAGCAATTTGAGGAAATGAAAGGTACAATACGCAAAAAAGGAAACACCAGTGCCGCAAAAAAGGAGAGGAAAAAGCCTGGCAGACAATAGCCGACCGGCTTAATGCGCAAGTAGCCCAAACATGTAGAATTAATAAAGTGTACTCCACAGGAACTGTCAGAATTACAGTTAAAGGATGCGGAGCTGATGACTTTAAGTCCACTAATCAAACCTCTGACAGCAATTTGACAAGCAGTCTTTATTTGTATTGCAACATAACACTATGCCTGACAGCAATAAGACCAAATGAATGAATAGAAAGATTGACAGAAGATCCTTTTGTTTTAACTGTCTCCTAAAAATACACAAAGAAAATGAAGACTTTACTGTTGGATCTGAAGGGTTCCACATTATTCTGACTTTACTTTTTAACTTCAACAGTTACCTTGTAGTCCAAATGTTTAAGTGGTGATATATAATTATTTTTCCTTTTTTCTCCTCTTTCATCATCATGTAGGATTTCTTTTAAATATCTGTATTGTACCTATTATCTTTTTGAACCTTTCAGTGTTGGTGTTGTATTAATAAGGAAAGCATTCCAAATAAACCATCTGGCTTCTTACTTCCATTTCTCAAATATTGTCTTTTTATATGTGCTTTTGGTCTTTATATATAAACTGTGCTAATAAATAAAACTAAAAGTCAACCAGCAAATGAAATGACTACAGTTATAATATTTGGATGATGTAACATGTGTAGAAAAACCATGGACATTCTGTAAAACACACTCATTTCTCACAGTACTGACAGCAGAGCCACTACAGGATTAACCTGATCCTGGTTGTTAGCCTGGTCTGGAGCAGGCTAGCTGCAGAGACTAAATCACCATGGTTACTTGTCCGGGATAAACTTGGCCTGCTTTCGTGCAACCGACTTGAGGCTAAGTTTATCCAGGATAACCAATATTTCCAGGCTTAATCCCTTATCCTGGTTTTGTGCAATACCCCTCAGGTGACACAGGAAATCCAAAAACAAGAGCTCTACTCAAACTGACACAAACATAACACAATGATCCGACAAAGACTGACTGGGGAACAAGACTAATATACACATGAGGGTGATTACAAATTAGACACAGCTTGGGCAGACAGGAAACATGGTACACGAAGAACTAAAAGAACTAGACAGGGAAACACACAAAGAAATACAAAACCTAGACAGGGCAAAAGTCACAACCATGACATAACTGGAGTTCTGGTCAGAGCGTGTGTGTGTGTGCTGGCAGCTACCGTTGTTACCGTAGCGTTGTTGTAGTAAAAACACTGATACCTAGCTAGCTAGCTAGCAAAGCTAACTGGCACACACCTGTCCAACAGAAAACAGACCAACTCCGCATCGCTCTTCATCCCCATCCTCTCCCTCAATACTCACCAACAGGTGAAAGACAACCCCAGACTCACTCTCATTTTGGAACGAGCCTTGTCTGCTGGGCGTCCACCTCACGCCTGTTTATAAGCCCCTTTTAGCTCATAGCTCCTCGGGTAATGAGTGGTAGCAACTGAAGGCCCCTGCAGGAACTCTGTTTTTGTCTGTCACACACACACACACACACATTTATTTTGCAAGAATGTTTTTGAAAATATTTAATTAGTAGAAGTAATTATTGTAGAGAATGTGATTTCATGCAGGTTTCTTGAGATTACAAAAAAAAAAAAAACCCAACTTAATAATAATAACACATTTGCTACATGAAGAACCAAACATACCGTAAAACTTCAATTAATAGCCCAGGCTTTTATTTGCTTAAAACACTGAACTCAACCGGTCTATATTTGGGACAGGCGTCTATATGGGACAGGCTTTTAATTCCTTTCGCACAAAACTCTTGCTCAGCAAAGATGGGAAATACTATCAAATTGTTTATTTAAACCAGTATGAATATTACTTATATAAAAATTAGGCTATCAAATAACATCAATTACGAATCATTCATTTGATCTCGCTCTGAGAGAGTGAGTGAGAGAGATGGGGAGAGAGAGAGAGAGAAGCGCTGGTCGACCGAGCTAGAAAGTGAATGAAGAGAGGGAGTGGTGGTAGCGAGAAAGTCGGTGAATCAGAGAAATAAAACGTTATTTTCTGATTGTTTCACAGCGGTTACGTTGTAAAGCACAGAGATCAGAGAGAGAGAGAAAGAGAGCATCAAAATACCGGTAGCCTACCTTAGAAAGGATGAAAGCCAAAAAAAGATCAACAGAGAAATGTCTTGCTGCTGCTTCTCCTGAGTTTTGTTCAGCAAATTTGACAACTGACAGCTTGAATTTAAGGTCGTAGCCTACTTTTTTCTCTGTGCCGCCATGGCGATCAACAAATGTGACTAACGTTTGAGTGCAAGTTAAAAAAAAACTTGAGACCGGCCTTTATTTGTCAAAACGTGTAGCCACACCCGGCCAGTAAAAGGGACTCAGCGTTTAATTGGGACTCGGCTTTTAATTGAAGTTTTACAGTAGTTTTTGCCAGCCAAGCGTGGTTGTAGGTTCAGGTCATGTCACAATATGGACACATGTAGAACAACAGATTACCAGAGATACAGCAAATTTTTCTAAAATCTTTGAAAGGAATTTGGCATTTTACATATAAACTGACTTTAATTTTAAAGTATAATAAAAAAAAAAAGAATACATAACATTTATTCTTAGTTTTTGACAATGCTGCCATGCACTCTGCCCCCTAAAGATCAACATGAAATCTCCAGCATGCATCCTGTATTTTAATGTGGGCTGGTTCTATTTTATTTTAACTCACTGAGCGATTGTTGGCTTCAGGAGACTTGGATTATGCTGCAAGAGCTGTATGAAGTAATTTTATGAATATTTTCTGCTCTTTTCTGAACTCTAAAGATCAGTACCCATTGACTTCAGTCATTTTGGAGAACGCTGCTACGAAGTTGTGCTCCGAGGCTGTTTTATGGACTAACAAACTTCACCAGAGTTTCATCTCGCAGGGGGGTGAGTAGATAATGACTGAATTTTCATTTTTCTGTGAACTTTTCCTTTAAGCGATTTTAGACCTACAGATCGATTTGTCTCTTGTCGTACAGCAGCAGGAGACGGAGCAACAGAGTTCACTGTTTGACAGCTGACTCGGGAGTCAATAGTCTCTGCAGGTCCAAGTACTACAGGTATGTAAGAGACAAATTAAATATAGGTCCAAAATTGCCAAACTTATCCTTTAATGTAATATTATTGAAGTATATTGCTGTGCTGGTGTGGTTGATGAGGAGCACCTTGCGAAAGGGTCCGCTGGGATTGAATAGCCTGTATAGTTCAAATACAGTATATGGTATAATTGCCCTTCAGACTGTTTCTATGCCCCTTTTAGCTTACAGCTCCTCGGGTAATGAGTGCTAGCAACTGAAGGCCCCTGCAGAAACTCTGTCTCAGTGTTTCAGTCTGAAAAGGGCTCACAGGCCAATAAAGGCAGGTGCAATCAGCCCAAAATAGAGCTATCTAGTTTGTTCATGTTTACTTTCTGTACATAGACACTGGACCCTGGACACTGCAGCTCAGGTGATCAAACAGACACACACACACACACACACACACACACACGCAAGCGTGACAATAAGAGATTTTTCACAGTTTTTAATTTGCAAGAAAATATTTTTTTGAAAATATTTAATTAGTATAACATTGCTGAGAATGTGATTTCATGCAGGTTTCTTGAGATTACAAAAAAATAATAGTAACAAAAAATAATAATCAAAATATTTTTCCTAAATAATACATTTGCTACATGAAGATCCAAATTTTGTTTTTTCCAAGCCAAGCATGGTTGTAAGTTCAGGTCATGTCACAATATGGACACATGTAGAACAATAGATCACCAGAGATGTAGCAACATTTTCTGAAATCTTTGAAAAGAATTTGGCATTTTACATATGAAGTGACTTGAATAATGAAAAATACATCATTTTTACCATCAGTTTTTCACAAGGCTGCCATCTTGAGAACTTATGGATCATAGAAAATTCTGACATATAGCAGTCCGATAAATTATACTTTCATCTCTTTAACCTGCAGTTACAGATCTACTTACACGTTAATTGCCAGTAAATTTATATGGACATTTGACTAAATGAACACTAATTTAAACTAAATTATACAATTCTTTCTATCACCTTACTGTTTCCTTATAGTCTAATACACCCATACTGTCATGTAAATATCTAATGTACAGTAATATAACATTAAATAATCTATTCTTTGTTTCCTTACAGTATGGTTTCAGAATAAAGAACTGGTAAAGTTTTATAAATTATTGAGTCATTTATGATAACTTCTGATGTGAAGTATTCACTCATTAAGTATAGAAATAAGTAATTACAAGTAAACAATGAAGTTATTTATTTTGTGTTTCCTTCGCTTTATTTATTGCACATTACTGTGTCCTCCATGTGAATTTAGTGATAAATTTTAGGTTAATGAACCATGAAGACAGTAAATTAGTCACAAGTAAATTGACATGTCACAAACTAAAATAAAGTAGTTACTTTGGATGGCACAGTGAATGATTGATGTTGGTTGATTAGAGAGTTGAGGTTGTTTTTGATGTCTGTGAAATGTCTCTCCAAGCCTGTGATTGGTTCATGTTTAGAAAACATGTGATTTATGTAACTCTGAAGCAAAGGAGGAGCTGTACATTCATATTCATCCGTAATGTCTCCATGACTTTCAGAGCAATTTACCTCATTATCCGTGATATAACACTTAGTATGTTGTGTAATGCATCCGTATGACACACATGGTCTACGATCGTAGATTGAGGTGGTCATGGTCTTGTACATCTTGTATTCTGCCAGCAAATTACCCAAGTCCTCCTGATACACACTGATGGCACCGCTGACTGTATCAAAGTCTACTGCATGTTCGTTCAACATCCATGAACTCCCTTGAATCTGGGTATTCAGCCGAGCCGCGTGGATCAGCATCTGGACGTGGAAGGCGGCTCCGTTCACCCAGTGTTTGAACCCACGGGAGCTCATCTGCCCACCGTGCAGCATTGAGTTTTTGAGGCGAGTGAGCTGGCCGCTCAGCTTCTTCTCCAGCCTCTCAATCTCCCCCAGCAAACGCCGGTCTCTCCTGATGTACATGCGGTGACGCTTCAGGTACTCTGACAGTGTGTCCCGGATGTCTGAGGCTTTCTCTTTGGCGAATACGCGGTGTAACAGGCTATATGAGTCATCATCTTCTTGTGAGGAGCTCTCTTTGTCTCCGTTGATGCAGAACTCCATGATAAAGGAAAGCACGAGTGCTCCGAGTCCCACGGCGTTGGGGATTGGAGTCGTCGGGCCCAAAGCAGAGCCCAAATTGTTGATGTAGCCCGGCAGACTGGCCAGCTGGTTTGAGTAGTCCTGGAGCACAAGGTCAGAGTTTGTCCCAGAAAATTTCAGCAGGGAGTCATCTATACCGACATCCGGCAGGAGGCACTTGGATGTTAAAGCAGCTTCGTAAAACTCAAGAGCATAATTATTATAGTTCTCTTGTGAGGATCCAGAGCCCATGTTGGCACACTTGATCTGAGAGGCTCAGAGAGAGAGAGAGAGAGAGAGAGCAAGAGAGTGAGAGAGAGAGTAGATGTCAATATGAGCAACAGACTGAACACCAGGGAATTCAGTATGCATGCATGAGTCCAGACTTATCTGCCACATATAAAGCCATGGTGACGACACT
Organism: Centroberyx affinis; assembly: GCF_046629955.1. Taxonomy (NCBI): domain Eukaryota; kingdom Metazoa; phylum Chordata; class Actinopteri; order Beryciformes; family Berycidae; genus Centroberyx; species Centroberyx affinis. The sequence continues at coordinate 18,915 of NW_027279489.1, forward strand.
GGGAACCAATTGCGCCTCTGAAAAGATAGGCGTGTGTGTTTCCCCTCCCATGATGCCCCACTGTGCCAAGAGTCCAGAGTCAAGGAGTTTAGATTTCAAAATAAATGTTTACTGGGAGAAGAATCATGAAGCCAGTGTCCTATACAAACGGTAAACTTATGTAGAATGAAAACCTCATGGTTTTGCCATCAGGGCACCTACACTTTGGCTGTCTTCCCAGATTCAGGCTCACAAGTTTGAGCTTCCAAAATGCAATCCCATGACATTATCAAACTGCATTGTATTAGATGGTTGAAAGAAAAAAATAGAGGAGATTCATTTTGGTCTGGATTTTGCTTTCAAACTTGAATGTAAATGTAGAAAAGACAGAAAATACAGACTTGTTTTTGCAACTTCACTCTGAGGCCACTGCCCTTGCAAGCAACTGTCGACAGTCAGATTCTCTGAGCCTGGCTTATTTGCTTTTTGTGGGTTGGTTTTCGTTTTGAACTGGTCATGCACTACACTACATACTCATGTCCCCATGCATTACTCCATGTACATATATTCACGTTAGTCTGTCAGTCTGGGTGTCTGTCTGTCTGTCTCTCTATGTCTGTCTCTCTCTATCTCTCACTGTCTGTCTGTCTGTGTCTCTGTGTCTCTGTCTCTCTGTCTGTCTGTCTGTCTGTCAGCAGGATAACTCAAAAACTGAGCGGATTTCCATGAAGTTTGGTGGACAGATAGGACTTGGGCCAAGGAACAATTGATTAGATTTTGGTGGTGATCCAGATCTGGGTTTTCCGCCAAAAAGATTTTTATATAATAATATAACTATAACTAACAGAGATTCCAACTCCTAAGGGAATGTTTGCAGGGTCAAGAAATCGATTTAACTTAAAATTGATTGAAAATGTAACTCTAAGTCTGTAACTCTAAATCTAAATGTAATCTCTAAATCACGTTTGCTGCAGTTTTTCACACCACTTCTTGCATGCAAATAGTTTTCAGTGATGTCACATGACATGTGAAGGTACCTCTGGGTTCTTCATCTATTAGTTAGCAGGAACTGCTGCAATACAGTCATTTATGTCAATATATAGCCTAGATTCAAGTCTAGACTTGTTGTCACACTATATGGTGAAAAAATGGCGGATAGTGTAAATTTTCAGCCCGTGCATTTCCACAGTGATCGCATTTTATCCTACACAGTTAAAATACATTTGATTGATTGGCTTGACAGGCTGTAATGGCATTGATGAGGTGGGAGTGTGTGCTGATTATGTAATAGTTCTTTGAGTAAAGCAGTGACAGACATACAGTGTTATGCCTAGGAGGGAAGAAGGAGAGAGAATGTGACAGACATCTGCTGTATATTTAGTGAAATATGTGTGAGAGTGAATAGTGAATTAGGCGAAAACGATTGAAGAGAGAAAATACAGTAGATAGATAGAAGGATAGATAGTTTCTAAATTAGATGATTGAAAGGGAAAGGAGGGAGAATATTTTTTTTTTTAAATCAGGCAAAAGAGGAAGAGATAGAGATAGGTGATGTATTGTTGAAACATCTCCCAATATAACAGAAAAAAAACCTAAACCATCTTAAACTCACACACACATGCAGGTAGACCCCCCCCCCCCCCCACGCAAGCACTGTTGACATTTAAATAGATACTGTGAGATACAGAGAGAGATAGAGAGACAGTGAAAGAGATAAGCAGAGTGGCGTTGAGTGACTGACTGTCTGACAAGCCAACGATTCAGTCTAGGTATGCTACTCAACTGGTTGATCGCACTCTTGGCCTCTAGGGAGCCCAGGTTAATTTATGACGCTAATGTTTGTCTAAAAGCTACAAAAACAACTTACAATAGATGGCTTGCTTGTGAAAGGTAGCATTTTAACATCAGTGAATCATTACCACAGTCATTTTGAGACATTAGTATTCTTATTGTAAACAGATGAGACCATCGCTGAGAAGACTGGCAGTCTCTACTGGCCTCCGCACTGCATTGTGGGCCACCGGTTCGGAGTTTGTGGGAAATGTGCTGGATTGCTTTGTAGAACAAATAGGAAGCTGTTCTTTCAGCTTAAACAGAACTAAAGATTTTAGAGTTTCACGCAACAGGGAGCTGAAATGGAAATGTGGGCCGAAGCCTTCCCGTAGTTGGCGAGTGGCTAAGTGGCTAACAGGATTTTCCATTGACCTCAAAGTAGTCTGTCTTCTGCAACTAAACAAAGCGACAAATGGTGTTGAGATTCACCTCTTGTCAAACTATGTATCATAAGATTTTGGACGATTTGCACATTTCTGTTATTTTTGGGTGTAGAAACTTACAGAAAAGACTTTGTAAGGTATGTTTGTAGTTTTCACCTCTTGAGATGCAATTTGGGACTGAGTTCAGGCTCATGAGTTTTCTTCACTGTATAGTAGCCTTCAGCTGCAGCTAGCTAGCTAGCTACTGTAGCTTGTTCCCTTTGCAGCAGATGGAACATTCCAGCTAGCTAAAAGCCTGCTGTAGTTTGGTAACTAATTTTGTTGCTCATGTAAATAATACTGAATGGATTTTTGTGAAATTAAGCCAAGTCAGATGTTTTGATGCATACAATGACAGGGGGTAAAGTCAACACTAGGACCCTACAGCATATGGTGGAAGGAGTGAAAGACCAATAGAAAAAAACAAAACACTTCCAACAATTTAGTAAAGCGAAAGAGAAATCAACGTGGAGTGACACCGGAGATTGGGGGCCAAGCAGCAATATCCTCTTTGGAACAGGAAGCAATGAGGTTTGGGAAATGTGGTCTTTTGAGAAGCACTACTGGCACCAATCAACCTCATGGTCTCAATTAAGGTATCACATTTGACAATACTGATGTTTAAAAAATGCTAAACATAACACCTTAACGATGTAGAGCCTTGTGGTTTTGAATTTAGACTTATTCAACTGTCTCCTTAGACCAAGCCTCTGTATTTAACATTAATTGAAATCCTCACTATATGGCGAATGTTAGCCTTTCGCTGATGAGCTAGCCTTTTCTGTGAGATCAGTCTGGATTTTTTCCTTGTTGTCATAGAGGGTCTAAAGGATGGAGGGTCTTGTTTTTATTTATTGTTTCATTGTTTTGTTTTTTTATTGTTTGGGCATTGTGTAGCCCTTTGAGACTATAACTGTGAAGGGCTACACAAAGTTAACTTTGGCGCTTTGAAATAAAAATGACAAAAACGATAACTCTTGCAAAACAGAGGTGACTCCTTGTAGGAAGAGCAACTGGAGAAGAAATTTTCACAGCCTCCTGAACTCTGACCTGTTATTTATAGATTAAAAACATACATTTATCATTAAATCTGCATGCAAAGTTTATTGTTGAAGCTCCTCAGTGTGACACAATACTGCTGAGTGTGGCTTTAATTGACAGGGAACTGAGATCACCATCAGTGAGTCATACACACATTATATCGCTGATCAGGAAACACACACACACACACACAAGGAAAGACAGAAACAGACAGATGGAGACCACAAAAACCACAAAGAATAAGACAAGGACAAAGGAAAGGAGAAGAGAAAGACAGATATAAACACAGGCAGGCGGAAAAAGAAAGACAGAGAGATGTGAAAAGAGGAAGATGAAAAAAAATACAGACAGAGAGATGGGTGGACAGAGACAGCGAGAGACTGCATGTGTCATTGTTATTCACAGCTCTGTAGAACTAAATGTTGTGACATATCATGAGTCATATGTTTTTAATGCATAATAATCTAATCTAAGGACACACACACACACAACACACACAGATGCGTGCAGACGTCGGCTAATTGCATGTTTGTATGCATTTCTCTCCACATGCGTGCAGGCGGTGCACATGCTTGGCGAGTGACACATCCTTCGGCAATGTCGCGGTTTAAGACTCTGAAAAGGAGGGGGAGACGAAGAGAAGAAGAAAAGGACCGAAGCAGCAGGACCAGACAGAGGGAGAGAGGAGAACAGAGTTGGTTTTGTGCTGCTACTGAAAGGAGCTGGACTCCATCTGACTCTGTGGTTTGGCCATCTCCTACTTTCTGACAGTTTCAGACACTGAGCTTTATTCACAAATATTTCCCTTAAGTGTTCTTACTTTTACTCTTGAGAACAGTGCCAGTAGGATTCATGAAACATGCACCAGGACTGGATTTTGTTCTTACTCCAGGTGCGTCCAACAATGAATGCCAGTCTAATTCTTACACTGGATGTGCATGCCCGGTGTTTCCATAAAACTTGTATAGAAAAAAAGGATACTGATGCACAAATGCCACCAAAGAAAGTGTTTAAACAAGTTTTCAATTTCACAAATAAAGTTTTATTAAAGTTGTATAAATTAGGGATGGGACAGTATATCAAAATTCAATATATCGCAATACAAAAATGTGACAATACGTATTGTGGGACAGAAAAAATAATCACGATATTAGCTCCATTTAATTCTGCTGTAATAATCACAGATGAGATGCTTGACCATCACAATTTCACAAACTCTCCTTCGAAATTATATTATTTGCATTTTTTAATGACATCTTTAAATTGTTGTTTACATTCTAGCAAGCCAAAGCCATCGCTAGAAAGATTTGTGGCTCTGAAATAATAATTCTGCACAGTCAGACTTTGTTGTTATTGAACTTGTATTTATTACATCGCATCATGAACCGTGAACCCCATATCATGTATCGAATCGTATTGTAAGATAAGCATATTGACCCATCCCTATACAAATGGGCTGCAACAGAGAAGAGCGTTCCATCCCCACTAATTTGCCCAAACTCTGGGGTCAGTATGCTCACTGGTGGGAAATCTTCTCAGCGCACAGGGAGTGCCGAATCGAAAATTGTTAAGTAGACAGCAGTGAGTGAGTGCTGAAGGTCTTCACCACCTCCACTCTCACCAGCTACTGAGGGGAAGAAACTTACCTCCAAGGACAGTTTACTGACGTCACAACACATTATTTGTGGGTAACAAAGTCCTTCGAACTTCCAAAAATCCAAACATCTATCTTTCACTGTCACTTGCCTGGTGCAGTTTTAACTGAGGTTACTGCAAAGAGAAAAGAAGAGCATGGCAATAAATTACAGACGTGTCACCTGAGCTCTGCACACTGGAAGAAACAAGACAGAAACGGTTTGACATTGGATTTGATTTGACCGTTTAGACTCTCTTTCAAGTTGTTGCTTCATTGCAAAGATTAATATTATTATTTCCTCTGTTTAAGCTGGAAGTCTCACTGAGATCAAGATGTCTTTTTCAAGAGAGACCTGCCAACAACAGTACAGATATAAAATACATAGAAGTTCATTCACACATTGCCACACAACAAACAATCAGTAAACAAAGACAAATCAGTGGAAGCAGTCACAGTCAACACTAAGAAAATCACGGTTTAAGAATTTGAACTTTTCTAAAGAAATAAGGAATTCTAATTTCAAAGACTTTTGCGAAACAGGAATGTAGTATCGAAAAACATTTTTGCCAAGCTCTGTATTTACATGTGGAATATCTAAGATTTGGTACTCCTGAGACCTGGTTGCATAGTTACATACATATCCATACATCCATACATACACAAGGGGATCACCCCTTGGTAACCATGAGCCATTCATCACTCTCCATAAACACATGCGCTCTCTTTAAAAACCAAGATCAATCAAAACTGTTATAATTACACATGTTCACAATTAGCATAATGTACATTCTGTTAGTTAATTGTGTTCAGATAGCCTATACATTTTAACATTCATAATTATATCAATGGCAGTTCGTAATTTTAGGTCTTTAACCATACATAACATAAAGCCTGACCATAAGAATGTAAGAATGTACTTGTAACTTTCGTTCGTACCAAAGAAAAAAAGTCAAACAAAAGAAGAAAATGATGAAAGCTGAATTTTTTGTGAAATTGTTAGTAAGCACACATAACTGACTGACAAACTCTCTATTTGTCCATTTCAAAACATGCATAGATCTCCCTGCTGCCACAACAGGTGTGTACAGATGATCCCCTGCGTCAATAGTTCCAATGAGACGCATAAAGGAAACCACTGGCACACGCCGAATCAACCGCACCCAGTGGTATTTCACATTTCACATATCTGTCTAATCCAGGACTGAAACTCTACTTCTGCCCCGGGTGACACCCCAAGGATAAACCCTCGGTATGAAGGAATGTACTCTATAGGGAGAGAGAGGCAGTTTATCAGCTTTACGTAATTCAAGACATTGTGATTGTAGACCATATGTTGACTGTAAATATATATGACACTGTAAATTACATTTATTTTACTTTTTTGTTGTTAATTTATGATAGTCCACACTGCTTTGGCAACATTTTATCCTAACAGTCATGCCAATAAAGCATATTTGAATTGATCTGAATTGAGAGAGAGAAAGAAAGGAGATCAAAGGTCAAAGGTCATGAGATCGATTTGAAATGATTTTCCTGCCAAAAATTAATGTCAAGTTGTTTTTTTTTGGGGTAGGAGGTTTCTGCAGGACACTGGTTTGTATTTGAAGCTCTTTGTATTTGTATCTTTTGTATCTATTATTATACGAAAGAGAGAGAGAATGTCACAGATTTAAACACCAGTAAACACCTTTTGGCAGAAAACAGGCACATTTCTGTCTGTGCCACATATGGCAACCTGCCATAACCAGTGGTGAGACAAGTTAACCACATCAAATCCAGAAAATACAGTTCAAGCTCAGTTGAGAATTGCTATTTATAGTCGTCATTGTTATTACTGGTTTTGTTGCGTGTCTGCTTTGGCAGTGCATGAAAAGCTGAAAAGCTCTATGAATTCAAAATGGAAAAAGAGAGAGAAAGATGTCACATGTCACTTCATGCATCTCTGTCACTACATCTCTTACTATTTACGTCCTTTAAAATTGTCAGTAAACACCTCGGCTCACTTGATCCTCATCTATATCCTGACAATCAATTTTTTGATAAGTATGTTGCGTTTCTTGGTCGGATCCGAAATGTGAATTGGAGATGCATTGCGTTTACATTTTGTGGAAAAATGTGTGCAGAGGTGGTTTAGATGATGGAGTCTTCACTGCATTTTGTTTGCATTTATACCTGGATTTTCCAGTTACGATCCGATCACCCGTGGCACATGATAATGCCAAGTGTAAATGGGCTCATAGAGGCAGAAATAGTGGCACAGAGTCAAAGACAAACAGAGAGGTTGTGATGATCTGTACCAGTAAAAGGAACTACTGTCATTAACCAGGCAGGCATGAGGAAAACCACAGTTGGCATCTGGCTTCAAGGAACCAGGGATTTACCAGTCATGACTGCTGAGGACAAACACACTAACCTTTTCTTGGACAGAGGTTTTGTGAAGTGATTAATGGCTAAACAAAATGCATTATCTAACACCAGTGTTTTTCAAACCAAGGGTGGGGAGCCAAAATGGCTTCTAAGCAGGGATGTAGTGGAGAGTAAACCCAGCTAAATCCAGTTAACCGTCTTTATATTTGTGCAATGGTTTACCTGCCTCATAATAAGGAGTATTAAACTGACGTAAGTTATAAGGGTAAGGTCTTTAAAGGGGAAAATACAGAATAAATGCTTTTGTGTATGTATAATTGTTGCTTTTGTATTGGTGGATATTTGCCTTGTGATGATGAGGTGATACTGTAATTTATTCACCTTTTTATTTCCTGCATTTACCGGTTCTGAGTCTGTCTCTGGTGGATTTCCACACAAGCCAAACACATTCCAGCCTTTCCTCATCTGCTCTAAGGTTTGCAAGCCAAAAAAAAGACTATCAGGTATTTCCTTAATAAAAATGACTAAAACCAAATATCCTGGAGAACTTTATCTAAAACAATTTTTTGTTAAACTACAGTTATTCAATAACCAAACAGTATTGCTGTGTTGTATAATGCTGCTGAATTCTGTTTTCCATTGTAAGAAGAAAACTCCGCTGGCAGACAAACACACTGAGCGCCTGCAGCTAAATCCAGATTAGACCGTTTAAACCTGAACCACAATACTGGGAGGACAATACACCAGGTTTCCTGCTGTACACACACACACACACACACACACACACACACAGTACAGACATACAGTAGAGTGCAAAAACAGTAAACACACACATACAGACTGTACATACACACACACACATTCAAGGACTCGCATAGCACACACACACAAGCAAACAGACACTCAAGGATATACACACACTTTCACATGTAGGTGCACATGCATGCATCCACACACTGCAAAAACGGACAAACATAAGATATTTTATCTTGTATCCAGACTTATCAAGCTTATATTTGGATTTTTTTTAGTGAGATCATCTTACTGCACTGAGAGATCGTTTTACCGGTTTCAACATATTTGACTTTTTCCAGGATAATGTAACTTGTTTCAAGACTTTTACTTGGTAAAAATGAAATTGTCTTGGAGAAAGTTTCTTGTTTCAAGATTTTCTTCATTGTTTTATGATGATTTCTGGAAAGAAGTCATATTGTCTTAGGGTGAAATGTATTGGGTAAACCAGCAAGATTATCTGCCAGTGCAGTGAGATAATTTGACTAAAAATATCATGAAATAAACTTGATAGGTCTAGAAACAAGTTATAATCACTGTACAGCTTGTCATTTTTTGCAGTACACTCAAGGACTCAAACAAGCACAGACACACTTAAGGTCTTGTACTGTATGTGCACACACGCACACACATACACACATACACACACACACACACTCAGCAGAAAATAGCTGTAAGAGAGAGGCAGGAAGAGCGCTGCATCCTGAAGATAACATCAAGGTGAACAACAGTCAGATTCCCAGAGCGACGGCGGCAGGAAATGCTGCTGCATCGAAGGTAGAGGCTTGTAAACATTTTCATGCAGGGACAGAATATACAGTACATCACTTTAATATGAAATCCTTCAGTTCTCTCTCAGGGATGCAGAGTCATGGGAGCATGCTACTCCATCACAGGCAGAGTGAAACAGACCAGACCGAATCATGAAATGTGTTTTAAACTCTTTTCTCCAGTAGGTGGATTACTTTGATTTAACTGATTTCACTCATCAGAAATGAATAAATGAATCCTGATTACAGTGGTGTAGTTGTTGTTTATAAATTATGAATTTATCATTTTTTTAAATTATAATTACATCATCATTAAGTAACCTTAACTAGTCAAGGTGCCATGGTTTTCAATTATGGCTGACAATTAAGGGAAGGTTGCGTTATGTTTAAATACTACATACTGGAGAAGGTTGAGATGAAACAAACGGCAGTAAAATAAGCTCAACTCACTGTGGATGGTGAAGGAATGAGGAAAGAGTTCACCTCTTTCCAGCTGATTGTCAGAATAGTGACAGCGGTCAAGGCTGAAACATGAGCAGGGAGGCTCGGGTTACCTCGTCTGCCCTACAAACCACCTGCAGACACATGCCTAACCACCACTAGGCTTCACGCATTGTGTTTCACTGTGATATCGCAAGTTCCCACCATGACTCAAGCACTCTGCCAGACCAGCAGTGTACAGTAAGTGCTTCATCTGCCTGGACAAACATATGAAGGGTTTCACTCCAAAACTGAAAAACATATCCACCATGTATTTCGGGAAAAAACATGTTGTCCAATATCAAAGATAAATTGGACAGGAGCTCTTGATGTAAACAATGAACAAGTTACAAACATACATAATAAGCCATACATTTATCACCGATGACTCCAAAATCAACCTACAGGAAGCCCAGTGAGCAGAACATTAAAACCTCTTTACCCTGCCGGTTCCATTGGTGGGTCCATCATTACATGCACATGTTTCGTTCAAACCCACATAACTTTATTTTAAATTCTACTCAAGATGCCAAGGTTTCCAAAGATACCAAGTATGTCAGGCTGAATTGCAGGGAAATGTGTATCAGCCATAAAAAAATGTCGTCTTGAGTTTGAAAATTTCTCTCAATATAAGTGTGCTATAGCTTCAATGAAGCATTGGAACAGTATGGAGAATTATTTTTAGTCAGGTTGCAAGGGGTTAACCTATGGTATTCAGTGGATCATTTTATCCTCAGCACCTAACAGTAGCATGGGTGGCACCTAACATTGGCAGCGTTAGAGCGCTGTTCTGCTGCAGTTTATGAGCAATGGTGCTTGAAACCTAACTGGGTCCAAACCTGTTTGAGTTGAGCTAAATCCACTGACTGTCAAACCTGATATTTGACAAAACAAAGTGTGGGCTGCAGTCAAGAGCAAAGTGGAATGCAGCACATACAGTACAGCCTGCCAACCTGCTAGGCCTTAGCCTTATAAACAACCAAGAGACAACTAGTAAATCTGTGACCATGACTACCAGACAAAAACAACAGGCCAAGCCGTAACTAAGGCTACTTTTCAAACAACATGGGTGCCTGGCAAACCAGTAACCAGCTTTTACGGGAGCTCCTCGGCTTGTCGTGGGAATGTTTTGGGAGATTCCCAGTCCTTTCCAGATAGAAGGTGGGTCAAGTTTTGCAGAAGTAAATAGGACCGCTACACTAAAGACAACCTGGCTGTGTTTACATGCATAGAGTAACCTATTGGCTATACTCAGGTTAAAGTCTTATTCTGGCTATGAATAAATCAGTTAACAGAATATTCTTGTCTACCTGAGGTGTCCTGCACACAGACGGCCTGAAAAAAAAGTATGAAAATGTGCGGCTTTGACTGAGGAATAGTAGTTTACTTCTAATACAGGATGATGATTTTATCCATAAATTAGAAGAGAATGCACAACCCAGAAAAATACTTTTCATTTGGCACTGGTATGAAGGAAATCAACTTGAGGAAAAAAGGAAAAATGTATACCGCACACATATAATGCTTGAATTGTCTTTAATTGAAATGTTTGACTAACTTGTTATCTTTTTAGATGCATATTTTCCTGGAGCAGGAAGGAGATAGCATGTGATGCAGATAACCTGTCTCCTATTGGAGGATATAATATGTGATGGGCAAACACTCTGAAGCCTGTAGACCTGATGAAGCCTCCTGCGTGAGGCGGAACATTGTTTTTTCTGGTGTGGGATAATTAATAAAACACGGTAGTTGCATTATATCATGTGCGGTATACATTTTCCCTTTTTTCCTCAAAGAAATGATGATCCCAATAGAAATAGTCAGCACATTTTTGTTGCCGTCAAGATGTACCCATAATGCTGTGCGAGTTTGCGTTTGCGCAGACAGAGAGAACCAGGAGTTAAAGGAGTAAGTATGTTCCCATGTCACAGTAACACATTTGGAAATGGGAGTAAACCAGGCATCTTAATTAGAGTACGAGTTTAACTGGGTTACTGTAACCGAGGTGTGATGTTTACATGCGTCGACCCAAAACTGGGTTGCTTGAGTAACTGGGTGAAGAACAGAATCCTCCATGATGTAAACGTAGCCTGTTTCCATAACATTTCAGAAATAGAGCCATTGTCCCGGGGCTCGACGGGTCATGAATGATGAATTTCTTGCATGTGCTGACATCATTGTCTAGTCTTTTTATTGGTGCTAGGACAAATCCAGGAAATGCAAGGTTTTTGGACAGTTTGAACACTGTACTGCGTTGCATTGTTGATGTGTCTCTCCTTGGAGTTTCTAGTGTTTTGCATTGTTCATGTTCCTGCCCTGCTTGCCCCTGATGTTTCTCAGTCTACAAATAGCCGTGACCCAGCCCCTGGGCTCAATTTCCTGACAGGAAAACATACATGTGCTGGAGGGACGGGGCTCAGCGGTGAAAGGCGATCCCACTCGTCCCACTGGCCCGCACAGGACCTCGCTCCACTGACCCACTACTGACCACAGGCTGACAGACTCTGTCCTCTGCAAGCCCACTGCTCTTACAGCCACAGAACCAAATTATTGGCATCTCCCTTTTCATTTTTAATAAGGGGTACATCAGTTAGTCCTTAGGTCAATCAGGAAAGACTAGGTTTACGAATTCAAAAAGGTTTATTGAATCAGAACTTTGAACAAAACTTTGGTGTCAACTCCATTTGATGCTATTGCCCAATACTGGGGATACTTTGGGTTGCTCGTAATGTTGGTGATCTTGAAAACCTATTCTTCTGTGGCAATGTGTATGCCACTCTGAAGAAAAGTCAGCTGAATGACTAAAACATAAATGTAAAATGAGACCAGCAGCTGGTTTCAGCTGAAGAACCTCTTCTGTTGAGGTTAGATCACAAAAAGCAAAATAAATGACAGTTGCAACTCCAGACTCTCCAGGGTTTCTCTTTCACGGTGTCAGGTTCATTGTCCGGGATCAACCCACAAGGTCTTCCCCTACCTGTGAGCTCTAGAGAAAGGAAAAGATATGGCTCCCCGGTTGGAGGAGCTGCCTGCCAATCAAATCTCATGCTGGCTGCCAGTGGATTGCCTGCCGAGACTGAAAACTGAGTCTTTGTATAGATTAGAAACGTAACTATGCGCATGGCAATTACAATTCAATTAGAAATCTGTAAAGAATTGGGGCGAATGAGGTTAGTCTGTATGTTATGAGTGAGTGATGTATTATGTGCTGTTTTGTACTGTGAACTAAGTTGAGTGGTTATGATGGGTGTTAATTTTATTTTTTTGCTTCCTATTTTTTTCTCTTTTCCTATCTCTTTAATAGATTATACTATAATTATTTTATGTAGATTCATTAAATCTGCGACATGTATTCTTAACTGTGACAACCTGCCATGGGACAACAGATGAAAATTAGCCTGGTGGCTAAATCTGGCATATTTACATTTGGTTTTAAATGTTCATATGCATCCCTAATAAATAAATCATGAATAAATAAGTCTTGCCTGGCTGAGGAGTTCACAGGTCAGGTTGTTAGAAATAAGAATAAATCAGTCCTAACGATTTCAGGCTGTGTGTAAACGTAGCAAGAGTTGCAATTATATCTATTTGTCGATATAATTATTCTGCCCTTCATCATCAGCATCATCACCATTGTCACTACACTCATTACCCACCATTATCATCATAATCATCATCATCATCATCATCATACACATACAATTTATCAAGAAGGTTCCCAATCAAAAAGCATCTTTATTGCATCATTGTGTAAAGTTTTGTAACACTGTTAACAATTCATAGTAGCCCTTGTAACAGTTACCGCTAGCTCACACACTTTCAACAATCAAACAAACAAACAAACAAACAAACAAAACAACAATAGGAATATCTATCTATTGTGTCTCATCTTCATATTTACAGTACGATGCCACAGCTGGAGCATTGTAGAAGTCCCATGTTTTACTGTATGTGCTGCTTGCAACGGCAATATTGCTCTGCCACAGAGAGGAGTTGTTTGGAAAATGTCAAATTTGTTCTCTTTTCAGCAGTCAGAAGGCACAAACAATATCTTGTAAACCAGTTGACTGAGATGCATGCGTTACAAAAGGCCTTTTGAGTTCTACTTAAAAAATGAAGAAAGCTTCTAGACTGTAGTGGCCTCTGCAGTACTACTCAAGGATAGATGGAGGATAGATAGGTGTTGATATCTTTGTCCCAACTTTATATCCATTTCACTCTGAAGGGATTTCAAGACCCAAAACCTCTGATGGGTCCCACAAAAGATGTGATACATTTGCATGCTACAAGGCTCACACAGGGTCAGAAATTAACAAGGTTCGGGGCAAAAATTCCCTTGAAAGTTCAGAAGATGCCCTTGCAATTAAAATGAGATGACAAAAAATGCTCCCAATATTTCACCCTGTTCTTATACTTTTTCTTTGAGTTGTCATATATCCATGGGTCAGTGTGACTACTGTCCCCTGTGAGCCACCATAGGGAGCCAATGACCCGGTGATTCTTTCCAGTGCGTTCTGGGCAACAAAATAAATTACATTAATAAAGTGCTATCTTGTCTTATCTTATCTTAAAAATGGAGCGGTTTGTGATCTGAAAACAACCAGGCTTGCAATCCGCAGTTGAAACTGTTTGTTACTCTGTTTATGTGATGGTATAGAATTTAAAATAAAACAAATGTTAGTGGTGCAAATTAAGTGTTTATTTGCCAATATGCAAATGTATAATTTCGTACTTTAATAAAATTGTCCCCGATAAGGATGAAAATGCCCCTAAAACTCAGATCAAAGGCCATAAAATGCCTTGTGAAAAAAAGTTAATTTCTTACCCTGGTAAAACTAAAACTTGGTCACATTTAAGAAACCTTGCAGCAATGCATACTATTACAAATTAGTTTGATGGATTAGATGGATTGGAATCAGGATTCGGGCCAATTCACTTTCAATTTAACCAAATCGATACATGAATTTTCTGGTGAAGGCAATAATGCCTGTCTCTGTTAATGTTACCTATCCATAACAACTCTAACATCAATTCTTTGTTTTTAATAAATCCATGTAGTCTGTCACATAAGAGCTCAGCTCACTGACTCAGACCAACTGGGACACAACAACATTTTCTAAAACAGTCTCAGTAGTTAAAGCTTAAATTCACATTCTGCAGAAAATAAAATCATGTAAAAATAAAATAAAATAAAATAAAAACAAATTAAGCAGTTCAATAGCCAAGCATTTCTTTAACAATGACCCAAATTCCTGACATTGAGTCCATAGTTGATGTTTATACTATATACAATACATGTACATTACCCAGACAAACATAAAGTAGTGACTTGATGTCTGCAAATTGTCCAGTATCAGACAAACTGACTTAGTCTCTTTGTAAAACATTCATTATCATACTCTAAATCAACTAGTACTAATATAACAATGTCAACGAACCAAAATGATTCTGGAGTGGTAAACAAAAACACTCAAAAAAACACATATTCAAATAGTTGGTCATTTTCAACCATTATTGCATCAACAGTAAACATCTGTTCTGTACATGAAGATAAAGATTGTACTGGAGGACTAGAATTATTTAGAGTTAACTATGTACAGTGGATAGAGAAGAATTCACCCCCTTGACTTATTTCACATTTTCCTTCTTCTGCTTTTTTCTTGATTTGGGATTTTTTTGGTCCGAGCTCTTTGCACAGCGCTCTATTTGAAAATGTCAAGGGGGTGAATATGTTTTCTAGCCGAGTCAGACATTATGCAAATCCAACATTTTACATGCTTGCTGCACTGCTGCTCCATCCTGAGGAGGAACTGTTTGGACAGTAGCACTAATGCAGATGGCAGGGCAGTGGGAACTACAGCGGTTGCCACTGTTGGCCTACAGCAAGAATGTAATACCAAAGATTATGCAAAAGAAAATAATATAATGTAAATAATATAATTTTGGTTTAGTATATCTATTTTGCTTTATTCAGTACTGGAAGTCAGTTTGGTCTATATACAAATCTGTACAGCTGTTTCAAACTGTTTATTGTAAAATCTGGTACAGTATGAAGAAACAATCTTCCAGAAATTAATTTAAAGGCCATGAACTTAGGCAACTTGGGCAACATTTTGAGGCAATGCAGAATGTAAATGCACAATTCAACCAACAGTACATTTTCAAAACTCACTGCCACGATCACAGTGATTGTCCACATTGATTTATCTCATCTGCAATCATCATTTCTGCTGAGGGCAACATTGCCCATTGCCCGTTGCCTAGAAAACGCTGCCTGTGCAGCTTGGCCTTACGAAGCCCTTCAGTTTCTACAGTTACAGTTAATTCATGAAAATGTTAATAAGCCGCAGCAGCAGGAAAATGGTAGCACTGGTTCTGCTACTGTACTGTCACTACTTACTACAAGGTTTGCTCACTGTAGTGACAGTGGTTTATAACATGAATTCACATCTTAACAAACACTTATTTTAAGTCACTGTGGATAAGGGAGTTTGTTTACGGACTAAAATGCGATCAAGGCACATGCTGTTTTATACTAATAAATAAAAGCAGGTAAGTAGGGGGTAAAAGCAACAGAGAAAGAAAGAAAGAAAGAAAGAAAGAAAGAAAGAAAGAAAGAAAGAAAGAAAGAAAGAAAGAAGGATGTATTGCACATCAATATACTCCTAATGCTCTATGTTGTTTTATTATTCTGAACAGGCTGCACATTGACTATGCAGTGTACTGGGGTCTCATTTATGGGGGAAAAAAAGTTCTTTGACTTTATTCTAGATCACAATGTACGATCATTTCAAATAATGTGAAAAAATAAAACAATTAAAATTACATCTATCATTCATACCTTGGGTAATGATAAAAATCAATTTTAGCTTTTGATATATCTCAAATGATTGGAGAAAATCAATGTTAATTGCTGATTGTGACATCAAGATTATTTTTTAAATAAATTACAGCTTTGGCTTGGACTTGTTTCCACAAATACAATGTGTGTATAAAAATCTATTAGTGAAGACCGTGGAGTGGAGTGTAACGGCAGTGGAAGGCTGCACTGCAAAAAATCTAAATTTAACAAGTAATTTAATCTTGTATTGAGTCTTCAAATTCAAATGTTCTTTAAACAAGTAAAAAAAAATCTACCCACAGTGATGTATTTTCACTTCAGTTGAACGTATATTCCAGAGTCATCTTAAAATAAGACAGATCACAATTTCTCTTTTTATTCCAGAGGTGAAGAAAGTGAAGAACCCTGGGTGTCAACAGTGCAGCAATGGACCTTATTCCCACAGCGGCCATTTTGAACAGCCATTTTTGTACTTGAATCATACTCAAAAATCAAACTCTATCTGGAAGAGCAAGTAGCCCAGCTCTTTCCTACTGTTGTGCACCAAGACGCATCTTACAAATGTCAGGAATCAGACATTTATCATTTCACAGATTCCCCACTGAAAAATATATGAGAAACCAATGGATCTTAAAAATCCATTGGAGTAGTTTGGCTCACTATAGCTAGCTACTGAGATGTAGCCTAGGAGCTAACTAGCTAGTAAGATAGCTAACTTCCATAGTAAATTCAGGCAGTCGTTGTGGTTGTTGTTCCTGAGATTGTTAGCTAATTTTGTAACCGTTAGATCTAGCTAAAGTCCTCACTTAATGTAAGTGAGTAGAAGTAATGGTAGTTTTATATTTATAATCTTGAGCGTTGAGTAAGTTCAAAATGGCCGCATGTTAATAAGGTCAACTCAGGGTTGATGGGGGGATGCTAGCCGTGGATGATGTCAGCTGAGAAAGCAGATATATACTCTAGATTTGGTTTTAGGAAATCCAACCATAGTCCTTAAAGACTTTCCAGTGGTGGTTCGTTGGTATATCAATATGTATCAATAATGTAATAAAAGAAACAATAGGAATGCTGAGTCACCTGCTCCTCAGATGCTGTTCTTGAGTTTGGATGAGCGAGTTTGCGTATATTTACTCCACAGCAGGTGCAAGCGGACCCAACTCGCTCGCTTCCTCGGTTTAATTAGTGTTCTTGAGCTCAAAGCGGCTGTACACCTGCTTGGATTTCATCTTGTTGTATTGGTTGACCAGGTCCAGCTTGCTGTGGCCCAGCGTCATTCGCTTCTGGTCCTGCCGGTTTATCAACAGGCCCGTAGAGGGGGGCGGCGGCGGGCTCTGCTGGCTCTCCGGCTCTGTCTGAGAGAGGTCCGGCCCGCCCCAGGGCGAGGTGCCGTGGGGAGAGGGCGAGTTTCTGAAGGCGTAGGAGTCTTTCTCTTTGCTGGAGGGGGGCAGGAAGAAGTCCGTGAGCTTGTTGAGGAACGGGGTGGAGGGAGTCCTCTGCTTGGGGGTGAGTTTGTTGTCGGGGGCGGGTGAGGGGGACTGGGTCTTGGGGTTTAGGTTTGTGTTGGGCGCGCCGGGGACGAGCCCGGAGCTGTGGAACATGTTCGGTTTGTGGTCGTACAACCCCAGCGCTTGGAACTTTGAGGTGGTGCCGCCCAGATTCGGCCGCAGGAAGTCCGCCGGGTTCGACTTGCTCCACTCGATGCCTATCGATTGGCCAAACGTCTGAACCGGGCTGTGATTGGTCGCTCCGTTAGGGATGACGCGGGTTCCCGGTGAGGTGTGATTCTGATGAGTGGGGGTTTGTCCTCCTCCTCTCTCTCTCTCTCCGCCTCCCCCTCTCCTCTCGGGGCTGAGGTGACTGTTGTTGTTTGGCTCCTTCTTGTCGTGGCTTTGGGTGACCTTGTAGACTGTGTTAGAGGTCATCCCAGGTGCGGCCTTCACGCTGGACATGCTGCTGCTTGATTGGCTGCTGGAGTTCTCTGAACACACCCTCCTGCAGGAGAAGAGAGAGAAATAGTGAATTAGCATACAATTTTTTTAATTTTTTTTTTAAATAAAGGTCAAGGTAATCTTTGTTATCTGACTAAGAAAGACCACATGCTGGGTACGAAAATGGACATAAATTCATCATTCATTGATTTATTTTACAAAAATTCAAATAAAAAATATGCAGCTTGGCATATTTTTTATTATTAAGATGTCTTTTTGCGAGTGCAGATTTCCCTTTCTTTGGTTCTTGAATCTTTGTTATGTCAAAAACTGTGCAATCAGGCATAAACAGAGTCACCCAAAAAGACAACACATACATACATTTACACAGAATACAAAGCATATAAATAGGAAGGGAAATAGAACGGGATAAGTGTTTCTATAAAGTGCAAAGTGAATACATAAAAACACTATAGCCGATACAAAAATATTAAAAGCTGATTATTCAAGTCCAGTCACTGAGAAATTAATGTAGATGCAAGAATGTGGATGGAAAACCATAACAGTCTTCAAATGCTGACATGCTGCTGCGAGTGTGGATGCTAATGCCTTTTGTTGCAAATGATTTCTGATAGGACAGACTGGTAGGAGTGCATGTGGGGTCTTAACCGCTATGCCATCTCTGGACCTATTTCACAAAGACATGTCACGACCGAAAGCTTCAGGTGTCGTCCATGCTAGTGAAAAGCATAGTTACCTGTTGGAGTGAATCCTGTGACAGAGGGCCGAGCTATTTACTGATGGAGCCAAATCAAAAGCATGCTCTTGATATTAACAAAGGGAAGTAATTCTACCAGAGGAGTGATTGAAACAGACTTCTCCACCTGTGTTATGCCTGAACTACACAGCATGTGTAATATTTGTGTATCTGCACTTGAGGCATTTTAAGCTGCTGCACCAGTACTGTAGCCAAATAGAAGGTGCTGCAGCAGCTATCCATAGGTAAACTCATCTCCAACATTTATTTATTTTAAGTACATTGCAAAAACTGACAAACTTTGAAATCATCTTACTGCACTGGCTGATTATTGGGATAATGTAGGATAATGGATAAAAGATAATGTAACTTGTTTCAGGACATTTACTTGGTTAAAGTGACATTATCTTGGAGAATCTTTCTTGTTTCAAGATTTTCTTCTAGTTGTTTTCTGATGATTTCTTGATATTGTCATGCATCAAGTGAAATGTATTGAAACCAGCAAGATTATCTGCCAGTGCAGTGAGATAATTTGACTAAAAACATCATGAAATAAGCTTGATAAGCCTGGAAACAAGGTAAAATCACTTAACAACTGGTATTTTCTTAACCCTAACCCTACTGACATGGTGATAAAAGACTATAATAAGCAAAATCTTGCCATTTATACACATTTAGTATACGTCTCAAATACACAACAGACCACTATGTCGAAACGCGCCTGGTGCTGCTGAGCCGTCATACTAGGAAATGTGGTGAACCTTGAAGTAGTGAAAAAAAAATAAAAATCTCAGTATCTGATTCCAGTTCCTTACTTGTCAGAGAGTAAATCGAGGCCCGGGCTGAACCCCATGCCCATGCCGGGTGCCATCATGGGCGGGTACGACGGGTAGTAGGGCAGCCCCTCCTCCTCCGGGTTGTAGAAGCAGTCGATGATCTGGGAGTCGGCGTACAGACAGCGGAACTCCCGGTCGAAGCTGTCGGTGATGCGGCCCGAGAAATGCATCACCATGTTGCTGTGCACCTGAGCCGACAGCCAGGTGAAACTACAGGAGAGGCGGGAGATGGGGGGGAAAGCAAGGAAAAGACATATTTAAGTGTTAAGCTGGTGAGTAATACACATGTTAGTGCATTCAGTGGTGAGCCAAGGTGAAAACACAGGTTTAATACAGTGAGGTTCATGTTGATGCTCCTGGGGATATTTATTTGCTTTGTTTCTTTGCCAGGTGAAATATTTCAGCTGTCCTACTTCATTAATTCTAATAATATTCAAGTGTGCAACATACATTTTATGCATTTAGCTGACATTCATACTCCAGAGCGACTTACACTGAGCGCAACAACGGAAAACGCTTAAATTCATTCATTAAAGTTACCATCTTTACAAGCAACAAATAAGGAGTTCAAGGGTCAGAGCCATAATGTTCCGCCCACATTTCTGTGAGAGAAATGCTTAGAAAATATATAAAAATAAAGGCTAATGTTCTAGTTATGTTCTTAAAATTCCCACGATACCCATCTTGAGCATTCAAATTCGTTAATTAGGTACAAATAAATAGGAAACTGGAAATGACAGGAAATGCCATCAGTAATACTGGGGAAGGTGGTCGTCCTGGAACAATGCTGAAGTGTGCAAATACACATATAGAAATAATGTGTGTCACATATTTATGATCATCAAATTTCCACACTGTGCCGTCATGTGAATGCAAATAAACAAAGGAGACGGAAACACACAAAACGTGACTTGATCCCTATTAGCTGCCGTTGTGTAAATATGATAAGGTGATCAAATTGCAAATCATCCTGGATTTAGTGTTAACAACTTCCTGGTTAAACACAGTCACTGAGCTGACTCATCCGCTGACTCATCAGCTTGTCTGCCAGGAGACGAAAGGTGCAGTCATGACAGCTGGGGACACTTTAGATATCAGGCCGAGCAGCGGAACTGGGCTTGGAGGAGGGAGACTGAAAAGTTCTGAGTTGCATTGAATGCAACATATTACCCAGCAGGCCTTGGACACGTGAGTCGAAAATGGAGTCACCCATGGAATGAACCAAACATCTCATAATTAGACAAATATTTAAGCGTACAAGGTGTCAGAGAGAGTTACTTTGCTGCATGACGACTCCTTGAAAATCGGTTCCACATAGAGAGACTGATTTGAATCACAAATAAATAGCTTTTAATGTGGCCGTATTATAAGAATTCAAATTTTCCTCTATACATTTATAATCAAAGATGATGAATAAAGACCTTATTAAAATTTTGTTTGAGTGGTTTAATGTAAAGTTATTGCACTGTCAAAAAATCCATCCTTTTTTCCAGGCAGTTTCAGGCTAACTCCAGCCAACGCATCACAGCTGGACCTGGTCGTGATTGGCTCCCTCACTGAAGAGTTACTCAATCCATTCAATCAGGCCAGTTTGTTTGCAGCATTTGAACTGGAAAGCATCCACTGAGCAGGTTTACCTCATTTGAATAAAAGGAGCTGCAGTTTGCAAATTGAGTTGTTCATGGAAACTACATTTATTTGCAAAACATCACAAAGAATATTATTCTTATCCTCAGCCATCGTTTATTTGAAAACAAAATCCCGAAAACAGAATACTATGGGGGCTTTGACAATCTCAACAGGGAACATACCACAGACAATCAGGCAATTTTTTTAAAACCATTTTGAGAAACCTGTAGGACAACCTTCCTCACTGCTAAAGAAAGATCCATCGGAGCACACCTTGATTACATAAACCATAAATCATGAAGTTGGTCTGAGTGTTGTTACAAGGCAAGGTAATAATTTAAAGGCGTGCAATAAGGTTGACAGTCAGACCTTCACTTTACCGCTGAAGTCATATAACACTGAGCCAGACCAGCACTGTTATGTAAGTGGGTCACCTTTTCTATAGGAGGCCAAGCCTGTTTGCTGAAAGATAAGCTGAGCAGACTGATGATAAAGTGGGCGGAAGATTTGGAGTAATAGCCAATATCCGGTGCAGGACCTTGAATTTGAGATGTAACTGCTACTTATTTTGATAATGGAAGACATTTATGGATTGTGCAAAAAGAGCAACAGGGTTAAAGTTAATCTGAGTCGAGTCAGTAACAATCATAACACAGTTTTTTGAAAAAGGTACATCTTAAACATCTTATATATCACCTATCAGCTTGTGTTACTCTATTTTATATCTTCTATTTTCTCAGCTGCAATGTCTAGGCCTATATCTATTTAATGAGCAAGCCCACTATCTCTCTGATTTATTATCTCTATAAATAATTCAGGTATTTAATTTAATTGGATTTCCAGATAAAAGATAACAGATCTATCAAACAGCAACACAGAGATAAAAAAGTAATATTTTCAGATAAGCTAAGCACGGATTAAGCACGGATTTCAAATTTAAGGGAACAGGCGCTTCCCTGTTATCAGTGTGTAAACCTAGTATATCACATTTTTGGGGGGGTTTCCATTTTAGCTCTACAAGGAGTTTTTTTCACGAAAACATACAAGGGAGTTAGAGCCGCGGTGATAAGACAGCTGCAGCAACATTTGGCTCGACGGAGCGGCCTGGCAGTGCGACAGGAACCTCGCCCATGCATTCCACAGCTCGCATGGTTCGACGCCTGCCAGCTCAACCTGCATACCTGTCCCAACCCAGTCAGTTGCCACACACCGATACCGCCGTGCATAATCCACGAATAGAAAACACTGACACGTTTCAGATGCTTCCGAGCGATAAGGTAAAGAGGAAAAGGAATGAAGTGAAGTGAAGTGAAGCCCTCGCATCGCGGATCAAAGCTGCGCCGAAAACATCTGGACTGTCATCAATCATCATTACTTTTGATACAAAGTCACTTGTTCAGTAAGAAGTCACCAATTAGCTTGAAGGCAATTTGTAGAAACACGCCACACTGAAACCACGCCCCCCCCCCCTCCACAGTCACAGAACGCTGACATGTCACTGATGTCCTGGAAAAACCTCATATTTTCAACTTCACGGCACTGGAAACATGATATGTGAGTGTCAGTTAGAAAGATCAACCACTTCTTATCTCGGTTCTTGACAAGCTCATATTTGGGATATACAGTGAAAAGTCACTGACAATAAGAGGATGAATTGCTATACAGTAACACACACAGCATAGTAGGGCTGAAAGATATTGACAACAAATCTAATTGTATTCATATCATCACAAGTTCTTCTTGAAAATTGTTTTAAGAAAAGTGATTTTGTTAAAATCATGTGTAGATAGTATAATAGTAATAGATGTCAGTGTGCAGGATTCACTGAGTTTGAGTCTGATGAAAGGTTTTGATCCATGGACCAGAGATTAGCTGCAGCTCTAAAACACCTTGTTCAGAAATCCAGTTTGGACACTCCTCTCTCTCTTAAGCAATTAATTGCAGGCTCTGCGACTTGGAAATTGCAGAAGATCATATTGCAATTTCAATTTTTTTACAATTTCCCATTTGGCAGATGCGTTTATCCAAAGCGACGTACACATGAGATTTTAGTACAACACAAGCAAGGTTCTAGTCAGGAGAGAACAACGAAAGTAAGTGCCATAAAGCAAAGTTTTTCTGATTAATGTTCAGCTCTACAGCATAGATACACATGAAGAGGCAGGACCAAGCTCTACACAGGAGCAACAATAGGCTACAGTCGCAGAATCCCATTCAATCCACATATTCAGTTGTGAACCATAGAGTTTCTAAACATCGATTTCGTATGTTTACTAGACTTTCATGATGTTAGCGACGTCAACTTTTAGATATATCTGTCTCCACTGTCAAAATAATGTGCATTTAACTTTTTAAGGCCATCAGGCGTAAAGAGAGAAATGAAAATGAAAGTTGACACGACGTCCGCAGTCGTCCGTAGCTGCTGCCCGCATCGTTTAGTGAAATCAGAACCTAAATATCTTTCTGATATCAATCCAAGACAAAGTTTCCAAAGCTGTTTTGATATGGTTCTTTATCATGTGATAATAGCATATTGTGAAAATGTTGTGTTTGTTTGGGTTGACGTGCTTGCTGGGCCAGTTAGACGTACCCAGCAAGCATCTGGATGGGCTGAGTGTGTCTCCAGCATGCAGAAGGTTACAGGACACACCGGCCGTAAACTGTCAAATAGTAAATGGGATTCATGTGGTGCTTTTCTAAAGCTCAAAAAGCTAGATTCTCCTTTAATTGAGAATGGCTTAAGGTTTTGCTAACCCAAGGCACGTGTATAACCATGTCATAAAGAACTAGGCTGAAGATACCGTCATTATTATCTCTAACTCTCTCTCTCTCTCTCTCTCTCTGTTTCCCACTTTCCCTCCTTTCCTTTCCCCCTTTTTATCCCTGTTTTCATCTCACTCTGTTTTTCTGCTTTCCTACCTCCTCTCTTCTTTTCCCTCACAGCCATCCTCTCTTTCTGTACATCTCCCCCCCCCCCTCTCTCTCTCTCTCTCTCTCTCTCTCTCTCTCTCTCCCTTTCTGTGACACTAAGCTGTTAAAATCCCTAGAGCTCCACAACACTATTTGTCTAGCAGTTGCACTATTAACTATTCCACTTGCACACACACACGCACACACACACACACACACACATACATGCACACTGGCACACATGCATACATGCACATAAACAGCGTACACGTGCACACTAGCGCACACACACACACACACATGCATATTACCCACAATCACACACATGCATGCACACACACTTCTCCCTGTGGGAATGAAAGGCAAACACAGCGACACAAAATGGAGGGAGGAAGAGTCGAAGCTAAGTGTGAAGCTGAAGTTGAGCTAACAACAGAGACAGGAATAGTTGCCATAAATTTTCTATTTCAAATTTCACACTTTACCCAGATCTTTACAATATAGTACGGTATTTGTATGTACGTGTAGTACAAGATGTACGTATCCTGTTACAATGAAAGCGGTATCAGGATGCAACGTTTCCTTCCAGTACTTTTACAGACTTTTTTTTTTATCTAATCCCAAAACTTTTCAAGACTTTTCTGGGAATCACCACATTCATTTTCCATAGTTTTCCAGACCTACAAGGAGCCTCCCATGAACAAAACATGCAGAGAGAGAGAAGGGGAACTGAATGTCACTGCAAGCCTTATTCTTTCAGTCAGGATTCTTACTGTCAGAGTCCCCAAAAAATCTGTTTTCTGCCTTTTCTATAGATGATCATTGTGGAAAGATATATAAACAGAAATATTTGTTACATCTGCAAAATGTCAGGTGGTGTTACTTTGACCCTTGCACTCCTTACTACTGGCTGCTTGTAATGTTAGTGATGTAGGAATTTAAGCGTATAATTATTGCTGGACTTATTGTGATTTGCTCTCAATAAGACTGGTGGCTAAATAGTGAAAATATGATCATGAAATAAGTATGATCAGGATATCTTCCTCAAAGCTGGACTCCCCTCCCTCATGCTTTCCTAAAGTTAGGCCCCTTGGCCTGTCAATGTGAATTTCTAATAAAGTGTATGTGTTTGGCAAAGGTGGAAGTAACTGATTACACTATTGTACTTAGCTACATTTTAAATCACATCCAGTACAGAGTTCAGATTTTGTGGCTCTCCATAGGCATCAGAAACTGGACCGATGTAATCTGACAAATTGTGGAGCCATTTGCAGTGAACAGTCAGTCAGCAGAGAAGAGTCATCTGGCTTTACTTTGTTTGTGCACTTAATTTTGTAATTTCAACATTTTTCAATTAAAAAAATCTGTCCTCTCTCCTTTTAGAATCACTTGGAAAAGATCACAGCTAACAACGTTCTCTTTTCTAAAAAAGGAACTCAGTAACTTTTACTCTGAGGACATTTTAAATGAGCTACTTTTAACTTAAGATTTTTACACCAGTCCTGTTAGTACTGTTTCCACCACTGGTGTTTGGCACTGTTGCACCTTGAGTTGTCAGTCCATTGTGTTTATATTCAGTTCACTGTTGCTCTATAGTTTGTTATGTGCTGTAAATGTCAAAGTGTTTTTTTTTTCCTCTTCATCTGTGCTGAAATCAAATTCCAGCTGCCTGGCGATGTGGCAAGAAAAACAAACTTGAACAACACAGACAAGCAGCAAATAACGCGGCAAGAAAAGCAGGAACATAAGAAATCGCTACTGAAACTGAATGGGAGTCGCACGCACACAAAAAAACACTAAAATCCTGAAATAAAAAAAATCACATTGCTGACGTCCTTCCTTTTTTTGTTTCATTATTGCGTTCACTAAGCATGCTTTTGCACTTGTCCACTTATTGAGCGTGCCGCTGTAATTACAGGTTTTGCTCAGGTATTCTCTTCAATAACCCCAACAGCTCCTAGCTAACAGCAGCGCAGTCAGCCAGCTGCACAAGACAAGCATTGTACCGAGCATTGTACAGGGAAATTTGCAAACTTATTATGGCGCCAAGGCTTAGCTGGTGCCATGGCTTCTTCCTTATCCACTGTGTGACATGTTAGTCCTGCTTATCAGGAAGGAAGCATGCAAACTAAATGTCAAGCTGTTAAATGACATGAGTTCACTGACCCTTTTGTTATTAGACACCTAAGCTTGTTATGTTTGACATATTTGATGTTGTATTGACTGTAGTGTGTGTGTGTGTGTGTGTCTGTGTGTGTGTGTTTCTGTAGCTTCTCCTTCCTCTACCTAGTCTCCATCACTGTTACAGTCCTACTATTCTCTCTCTTTCTCTCTCTCCTTTGTTTTACGGAGAAAATCCTCCTAAACTGTTAGATATCAGCAATCTGTGATGTTCACCGTGTTCCAGGAGTTATTTTGTGATGAAGTGTTGTAATTTACTTTTTTTTTGGTGGACCAAATTTCCCTCGACCTGCCTCGTCTGCTTCTACTCCAGTTAGAGATTTCTTAAGTTTTCCCAAATGACTTTCAACAACCTGCTACTAAATGAAAAAACAACCCGTTGCTGTTGTCTGCTATCAAACTCCATTGTAGCTGCACTGGACTTATCTCGACGTGACATCACATTGTCTGTGTTTAGTCAGTTATCCTCAGGAATAACAAAAGTGCACCACCAAACAACAAAGTGTGCAAGTTTTTAGGTTGGCTTTTCCTTTAAAATCCATTTCAATTAATGAATGAGTGAAAGACAAACGGCAGCAATGAGCGAAAGACAGAGAAGAAGAGAGTGAGAATGTGTGTGCATGATTGTTAGTGTGTGTGTGTGTGTGTGTGTGTGTGTGTGTTGCTTCCTCACCTGTATGACCCGGCTATGACCTCTTCACAGTCGATGATCATAAACTTCTCCTGGACCTGACCAGTGAACTTCTTGCCGCTCTTGGTGCAGTATGTGTCCCCACACACACTGCGGATACGCATGTTCTGCATAGAGACACACACACACACACACACACACACACACACACACACACACCACAGTTAGACACACACACATATGTGTACACACAGCAGAAGTAGAAAGTATGAGGAAGATGGAAAATACACTTTTAGATATTTTGCAGCCTAATTCTGATACTTACGCTGACAGACACACCACACACACACTCATACACACTCATACACACACAACACTGAACAAGGAGCACCAAAAACAATATTGCATCATCTGCACCATCAACAGCCTCACCACCACAACACCATCAACAGCAGCAGTAACAAACACATCAACATCAACAAAACAGCATCAACTAGAAAACCATCAATGAATAAAACTATTTTTTCTATTTCTTCTTTTTTTTTTTTTTTTTTATGTACTTTTTCTATACTACTTCTATACTACTTTGTTTGCATACTACCCCCAAAAGAGACCTATTCCCTACATTTCTACTTTAATTCTTAACAGTAATAATTTTGTGTTGCTTAATATTTAATGTGGCCTGTAGAAGCCACCCGGCAAGTTCAATTCCCTGTATGTGTTGATACTTACTTGGCTAATAAAATGACTTCTTAAACTACCAAGCATTTGCAGTTCATTTGTTTGTACATAGGCTATAGGCTACAAATGATAAAACATAGAAAGAGAAGAGAAACACTAACAGACTGAGCAGACGATATAAAAAACACGGTGAAGAATATTGGTGTGGATTTAATTTGTCAAGCCATGTGTGACACAAAGAGCCACCCAGCTCCTTCACAGCGAGGTCTGGCAGTGAGGGATTTGGTTTATCACTTTCCCTCATCCGTCATATTCTGCTCAAAGCTTTTCGAGTTTTTCCGGCTAATCGGATGGTGAGCCACTTGAATGCAAGAGAGGCAGGTGCTGTTCCACTCATCAGGGGGGACTGACATGGCACAGGCGAGCGAGGTCAACAAACATGACTGCTTGATGCAAAATTGGATCACTCCATCAGAACAGTTGCCGCCTACATTAAAGCAACTTTATCCACTGTTTTATACGAGAGTCTGGCTATAATGCTATAACGCTAGCAATGCATAGAAAACACAGGCAAATACGTGTTCAAAGCAGCCTGGTCTCACAAAATTGTTTTAAATAAGCACGATGTCAAGGATTATGTGGAGGAGACACGACTAGAAACAGGGAGGACAGTTTGACATTGAAATAGTGCAGTGGAAAGTAAGACATTTTTACCTTCAACCCCTGATTTCTACTGTGTTTTCTACTGTGAGTGAAGTTTTCATTTTCATCGAAGGTTTTTCTTAGTTCACCCAAAAATGAAAATCCTGTCATCATCTCCTCCCCCTCATGCCAGTTGAAACACAGGTGAAGTTTGTCCATATAACACACAGGGAGGCTGCAGCACAACTCCATAGCAGCCTTCTCCAAAACAACTGAAGTCAGTGGGGACCAGTTCTCCAGAGTTCTAAAAAGACCTACAGTATATTTACACCATCATTTAGTGCAAATCTTAACTATAGCTGATTGATTTGCAACAAATAATGGTGTATAGGTCTTTCTATTCACAGTGTGATTGTTTGGCTGTTTTTGTTTTGGAACTCTAAAGAACAGGTCCCCATTGACTTCAGTTGTTTTGGAGAAGGCTGCTACCAAGTTGTGCTGGAAACCTCCCTGTGTGTTATATGGACTTACAAATGTCACCTGTGTTTCATTTGGCGTGAGGGTGAGTAGATGATGACAGAATTTTCATTTTTGGGTGAACTATTCCTTTAACCATGACCAAAACTTTTCCCTAACCCTAACCGAGTTGTTTTATGTTTTAATTGCCAAACCTTAAGCATAATATTTAGTAGCCTTAACCTAACCCTAACCTGAACCTAAGTTGTTTTACTTGCCAGAACTTACTGGAAAAAAAAGGAAATGTTGTGTCTAATTTGTGCTGTTGTCACATAATCCTTTCATGGCGGAGAAAGGTGATGTTCACATAATTCATGTCCATCATTTTTGTGAGACTGTGTTGATTCAAAGACATAATCATTTTTTTCAGGAAACATTACATAATCTGTCAACATCTGTCCCTCCTTCTTTCCATCCCTCCCTTCTTTCTTCCATCATTTTATTTACAGCCTGTCATGCCCGTCCAATATCTCGCCATTTCGTGACCAGCCTGTGCTTGCACACACAGACACAAACACTGTCTGTCTCTCACATACACACACACACACACATACTCACTCACTCACACATACACTTTCACACATACACTCAACTGCTATGTACCCACGCTTTCAACAATCTCACACCCTATATCCTGCATTCTACCCACAATCCCACACACACACACACACACACGCCCATACAAAGACACCAAGACACGTCCTCTCCTCCAGCACACACAAACACACACACGCACACACACACACACACACCTATATAAAGACACCAAGACACCAGCTAACTCTCCATATCAGGAGAGTGAAGTAGATAAGGTCCTCTCCTCCAGCACGCACACACACACACACACACACACACACACACACACACACACATACACACACACACACACATAACCTCCAAAGCTACAGAAACTCATACACATAAACCAACACACTCCTAAAATCCCTACAGGCTAAACCCTCCATTCCTTCTCTCTTACACTCTGGTGTGAGTTCTGGAAGTTGAGCATATGTCACTGAGATAGCAAACCCCCCCCCCGCACACACACACAAACACATACACACGCAAACACACACACACACACACTGGTTGAGTTAAACCTCAGTGGGCAGAGACAAAGAGAGAGTTTTCCAGAGTTCAGGTTAGCTAACTGCTAAACGTGAAGAGCAAAGAAGGAATTCTGGTCAAAATATAAATACAAACATAAAGGGCAATGACTTCTGTTTTTTTCATTCATTCATGGCATTCATGATGTTGAAGGTCAGCAGCTAGCTAACTAGCTTACCCAGATATCTATAGGCTAGTATGGCAAATTTTTTTTCCGAATTTCCCCTATAGGGGATCAATAAAGTGCATCTTATCTTAATTTGGACTTTCAAGGTCAGCTAGGCTAACTAGCTAACCTAATTAACTTAGAATGAGGTTGAACTGCATTTTTTCAGTTAGTAGCAGAGTGCTAGGTTTCATATTAGCTTCCTCCTCTCTTATCTCTTGTCTTTTTTCACTGGGCTTCAGCCTAACGTTAGTCAGAAAAACTGTGGTTCTTTGGCTCCGCCCACTGAGGTTTAACTCAACCAATGAGATGATTTCTACCTCCAGAGCAGACATGTTTGTATAACCGAAAGCCTAATCTGCCCTCTGCTTACACTGAGGTGTGAGCTCTGGATGTCGAGTGCGGCGCACATGTCGGCGAAGTAGCTGAGGTGCTTCTCGTCCAGCAGGATGTAGACGGGGACTCTGCGCTTGTTGGACGCCTCCATCAGATCACACAGCAGGTCCACGTCTGTGAACACGTCCATCACCAGCGCTATCACCTGGAGCGGGGAGGAGGACAGAGAGACGTGAGCATGCAGGACTTCATGAGGATTTCATGAGTGTGGTCCTATGTGAGTGTGGGGGTTTCATTCCCACTGGGGCCACAAGGGACAGTGAGAATCTTAAAATTCATACAATGCTTGGTACAATTATGAAGGGGTAAAAAATGCCCCTAATATATTGGACTGCCCTTTTTTCCATTTCACCCTGTTCCCATTTTCACCCTGTTTTTTCATTGCATTGTCATGTATTCACGTGTGAATGCAACTACTGTCCCCTAGTTGATCTGTGGGAGCTGATGATGACTCTTTACAGAGCGTTATGAGTGTATGAGTGAGAAACATGAAGCGCTTTTTGATCAGTAAAAAACCGAGCACTGCAGCCTGAGGCAGTAGAACATGTCTCTGGTTGTTACTCCATTTACATGATGGTATATTATGATTTAAATTCAGATAAAACAGATCTTTGTGGTACAAATTGAGTGTTTATTTGCCAATATGCAGTGCAAATGCATTATTTCATAGTTCCATAAAATTGCCCCCAAAAGGACCAAAATGCCTTTATCTGTTGTGTTTTAATGTATTTTGTCATCTGTGTGTCTTGGCTGCTGTGACGACTCAATTTCCCTTCTGGGATCAATACAGTTTTCTATCTATCTATCTATCTATCTATCTATCTATCTATCTATCTATCTATCTATCTATCTATCTATGCCCCAAAACATGACACCAAGGGGGCAAAAAGCACCCTCTAAAAAAAGGTAATTTCTTAGCCACCCATGCTAAAATAATAAAGAAAGGGTTTCAGATTCAGATTCAGAAACTTCATTGTCTATCACAGAGCATGACAGAAAATTGTCTTTGACGTGGCTCATAAAAGAGGAAGGAAAAAAAGACATACCGCGTAAAAACAAATAAACAGACATATGGGTTAAAAACACACATCAGATTGGAGGTAAAAGTGAGTAAAAGTGCATGTGTCAATGTGCAAATGATGACTGTGTTTCATTGTTTGTTTAAAATACTGATGGCTGTTGGGATGAAAGAGTAGATACCAAAATGCTTCATGCCCACTTTGTAAAACTTGTGCTACCTGGAATTTATGAGTCAATATTTCAAAAGCACAAGATGACTCTAGCTCCAAAAATGTAACTGGTTTGTAAGCGAAGGACTTACAATATCTCTTATGTTTGATACTAACCTGTAATGTTCTTTACTTTCATGCCAGCAAACATTTTGTGTGTTTGTCAGTTTTATTCAAATGGTGGAGATCTCATTTTAAAAATAAACTCTTCACATACAGCATGGTGGTGTGAGCATCTTTGGAGAAAATGGTATACCTATATACCAAATGGTACTGTATATGTTATGTCACATTCATAAACACACAAGAATGTATGCTGCATCAGCACATAGACACACACACACACACACACTCAAAAGGGTTGAAAGCATTGTCACAAAATGCACAAAGTTCAATCAGCAAATGTCCAGTTATGTTGACGAGTGTTTATCAGCTGAATTTACTAATTGATGAGCTGCGTTCCAGTGTCAGCTGTTCTTCAGTAAGGAGGTTTTTACTGTCAGCTGTTCATGTGTCAAAAAATAATGATACTGAATGCTGAGAGGTAAGCAGCTGACTCTAGGGATGGCTGGTCCACCTTACAGTATTTCTAAATTTTGAAGCATATTGGGCGCATCATGTCATCATTATTTTCATTTTTTATCAGAAATAGATTCACCTAACATGCATACAGTACATAACTAAGTCTCTATCCTTTCACTTTACTGCAAGAAGAAAGAAACAAGAAGAGGGAAAGTTAACTCGAACACAAAGCGTGCCGGGGAGTCTGCTAATAAACTGACAATGTTTCATATTAAATTGTTATATGATCGGTTTACTGAATGCTCATATTCAACTCATAATTTGAAGTCACAAGTCATGAACTCATGAGTGGAAGTTATGGCGCTGATAACGAGCACTTGTAAGCTGAAATGGATAAACACATCTGTTTACAATGAGTTAATGATTAAAAAGATGAGTTGAACTGCGAGTTTTTACAGCGTACAGCACTGCCATAAAGTTGTCAGTGGTGGAAGAAGTACTCAGATCTTTTACTTAAGTAAAAGTAGAAATACCACAGTAAAAAAATACTCTGTTACAAGTAAAAGTCCTGCATTCAAAATGTTACTTAAGTAAAAGTACAAAAGTATTAGCATCAAAATGTACTTAAAGCAACAAAAGTAAAAGTACTCATTATGCAGAATGGCCCATTTCAGAATAATACAGTATATATTATATTATTGAATTATAATTATTGATGCATTAATGTATAAGCATCACTTTAATGTTGCAGCTGGAAAAGGTGGGGCTGATTTCCACTACTTTATATACTGCTGGGTATCTTACAGTAATCTATAATAATACATCACAATTTATTAGTTGATTATATTTTGTATTAATAATCTGAATCTGCAAAGTAACTAGTAACTTAAGTTATCAAATAAAGGTAGTGGAGTAAAAAGTACAATATTTCCCTCTGAAATGTAGTGGAGTAGAAATATAAAGTAGCATAAAATGGTAATACTCAAGTAAAGTACAAGTACCTCAAAATTGTTCTTAAGTACAGTATTCGAGTAAATGTACTTAAGTTACTTTCCACCACTGGTTGCAGTCATACCTGCCATATAAACCTGGCTATCGTACTTTAAAGCCTCAAAACTTTCCGTGAACTGAGGTCAGTTACTAAACGACTGGCGGACCGGTCTGTCTGCCTGCAGAGTCTCAGAGAGATAAGAGCTGATCAAACATGACAGCAGGCAGGAGGACGCCTGCTGCTGCTGCTGCTGCATTTGTTTGTAAGCAAATGAAGCGGAAAAACCACTTGAGGGAGAAATTAATGCGCTCAGGTGGGAAGGAAAAAACACACAAAAACACCCAATTGACAGTTGACACACATACACATATGCACACACACTGACACACACACTGGAAGGCCTAATGATTTGCAGAGAGCACCTCTGTTGACAGCTACACCATCATGACATTATCTTTTTTGTTTGTTTTAGGCTGCTGATATTTTGTTCTCCTTATCCTCATCCAATATTCTCATTGTACTGGTAAACAGCACTGGAAAGGCTATTTTAGCTAGTTGAATTTGGGTTAAGAAGAGGTTTTTGGTTTTTTTCAGGAGTAGCCTAATATAGTAGGCTACAGCTTTGCCATAGTTTAATGTTAAGGAATCTCCTCATAGATGCACATTAGACCACAAACTGACAATTGATGAGATTTCCTCCCATGGACACTTAGATATGCCTTCATACATAATTACATAACTATCTATACTGTAGGTGTGG
Organism: Centroberyx affinis; assembly: GCF_046629955.1. NCBI lineage: Eukaryota > Metazoa > Chordata > Actinopteri > Beryciformes > Berycidae > Centroberyx > Centroberyx affinis. The sequence goes on from NW_027279489.1 coordinate 52,958, forward strand.
AGGAAACAGTAGGTGAGTGAAACCTGATAAAACAGCCACCCTTATGTATTCCCTAACTGTGCTGACCTCTAGTGAGTGATATCACAGTGAAATTAAACTATGCCTCATTTTGCTGAGGGACCCCCTGGAACCGTCTCAGGACTCCTGGAGGTCCCTGGACCCACCTTTGGGAGCCAGGGACCAGAGCCTGTCTGAGACCCCTCCATGTGAGAAGATCTTTGTTGTTATATCATTTTGTACCGAATTGGACAACTAGTTTCTACTTTAGGTGGGGAGATAACTGTGATGCCTCTGATCACAACAGTCAGCTTAACACCCTCACTCTCCTATCAGTGATCGATTGATTAGGGCTTATTTAGGCTATGTGCCATGTTCATATGAACTTAGGCTATAAGACAGTATTAATCATATTGCCTATGATGAACGATCAAACGGAAAATTAACAATAGGCTATATAGTCTACAGGTTATTTATTGGAGCTCCTGTTTCTCTCATTTTCACACATTTCGCTTTACTTTGCCATCTTTTGTGAACAAAACAAATTATTTCTTCTTTCCATGCTTTATACACACGCCTAAGTAGTGCTACTGCTTTTGAGAACATCAGATAAAGGCAGCTCAACGAAATGACATTGAAATCTATCTAGCCTAGCCTACTTCTCATTTTCCTGGGGGACCCCCCTGCAGGGCCCGGGACCCCACTTTGGGAACAACTGTGCCACCTTACCTTTTTGGCTTTGTTTATCAGGGACCTGATGAGGTCTTTGACGTTGTGGGACTTGTCCCTCTGGAAGTAGATCTGCGTCTCCGACGGTCCGTATCTCGCCGGGGAGTCCGGCCAGCCGAGCTCCAGCATAGGCGGCTCCTCGTCGGACATCATGGGGAAGTAAGTCCCGGAGGTGAGCTCCGACACGGCGTCTCCGTCCCCGATGTCCCGGTCGTTGCCGTTGGGCCCGCCGTTGCTCTCCTCGCAGGTCTTGGCCACATGCTGGGTGATGTAGCGGATCTCCAGCGGGGAGAGGAAGTTGAGCTCCCTCTCCTCGGTCAGCACCCTGCGGTACTCCTTCTCTCCCTGCTCCAGCAGCGCGTCCGTCGCCAGCCGGGCCGCCTCGTTGTGGCTCAGCTCCAGCGTGGAGACCTGCCGCCACGGGTTCTTCACCTCCTCCAGCCGGGAGGCGAGCTTGCCCAGCGGCTTCCTGCCGTTGGTGGCCGGCCGCAGGCCCTCCGAGCTGATCATGGTGCTTTTGTCGTCAGCACAAGGATTTTATAGTGGCTCAAGTCCCCAATACAAGTCTCTCTCCTGGTCTTACGAAAAAAGAACTATAGCCTAGTAATCCTATTAAAAGTTTTGGGAGGACACTATAGAAATAGGCTATCACAGCAAAACTATAAGAAACTACAGGGATGTTGCAGGGACATTATAAAATGGGAGATGAAAGAAAATTACCATTAAGCGCGATAAGGTTTCTATGAACTCACCATTGAGTAGGAACACAAACACTGCAAGTCCCTATAGGAATAGAATGCGAGGCCAATAGGCATATTATAGGCTAGTGATACTATAGGAGATCAAAAATATACCATACGGTCACTAAACTCACTACCACACACACAGTAGGCTATACGTCCCTATGTAGATATTAAAGGAATATCCTAGTGTTAATATAAGAGATTAAATAAATTAAGCACAATAAGGTCACAGTTAACTCACCATTGAGCCTCACAGACAATCTATAAAGTCCCTATTATAGGAATATGACTGTTTTTTTCCCCGCCAGGGTTACAAGCGCGCAATAATCCAATAAGCAGGAGAATAAAGAGTAGTTTCCCCTCCGACACGGTGAAAACTGAAATGGTCCTCGCTTCTCTAATTCCCTGTCGTGTCAGACAGGATCTGTATTCCCGGGGGCCTTTCGGCACAGTTGCTCTCTCTCTCTTTCTCTCTCTCTCCCCGTCTCTCGTGTCTCCCTCTCTCTCTCTCTGTGTGTTTCTGCTCACCTGTTGCTACCTGTCCTGTCCTGGTCTCCAACGTGTACTAGCTCCTCCTCCTCCTCTTCCTCTTTCTCCTCCTCCTCCTCCTCCTTGTCCTCCTCTTTCTCACACCATTGTCAAACCGGTCAGAATTAAAAATAAAAGTAGGCTACTTCTGGTTAGAAATTTCACAATAAAACCCATGTGCATCAGTTGGCTATTATACTACATTATGCATTTGCCATATCTTAGACCTAAGTGCGTCCAAAATTCATCTCATAGTTTTTATCGTTGTAATAGAAACTTATTTGGAAGCCATATGTGACAAAATAAAGCATCAGGGGAGCATTCAGGACCGATGATCCCTCTTTGTCTAATAATTTATCACATAGAATAGAATAGAATAGAATACATTAACCAAGCAATAATATCTTGTTAGTCATCACTTATTGCTCCGCTTGGTCCCCAGAAATTTAGTCGATATAAGCAGGTTTCAAAGTTTGGGTGGCAAATGACATCAGATGCAGGAACTTTGCCTCAGCTTAGGGTTTACTGAACTTTAGTGGATGGTACTTGCCATATTTTAGCTTAAATGAGTACAAACTGTAGTTTTCTTCATTATAATTCCGAGCAAAGATCGTCAGAAGTTGCAAAAGTCATATCTGACAGAGAAATCACATCCGGGGAGCATTCAGTACCCAGGAGAAGGCAGTTTCCTGACCTACGACTAATAATTTATCATGTTGAGAAAATAGAAAATGTATTTGATAGAAGGTTTGATGGCAAATGATATTAGATGCAGGTACTTTGCCATACCTTTGGGTTTGGTGAATTGAAAAAACTTAATAGACGATTTAGTCAAGTACATTTACCCAGGTTCTCTTTCACCAGGACATACCATGCACCATAAGAAAATCTAATTGTTTTATTATTCATTGTATTCATTTTGTAGTTTCACCCTGATTCTGATTTTTGTTGGTCTGTGAACAGTTTTTTGCAAGTGAGAAATTTTATGCTTTTATTTTGAAGGCTGAATCGTCTCACTTCTGGTCATATTCTGTCTGCCTCTGTCTGCTTTGACTCAGCTCTATATCTCTCTCTCTCACACACAAACAAAATATCCTCTCTCTTTCTGTCTCTCTGCTATGTGGAAAGAAAGATGGCCAGAGTCAAATAAGTACAAATAACCTTCCCTGCCTGCACTCGTTTTCAGAATGTTTTTTTTTATAGAAAATTGTGTTCACAAATAGTAACACTCAAAATAGCCATCATAGATATTAATTACAATAAATATAAAATTGGCACAAGCAAAAGCAAATTTATACATGCATGCGATATTTATAGATATGCTTCAACAGAATAAAATGAATCACAATAATCGCAGATGAAAACAATAAAACAACATCTCACAAAATGATTTTTCAGCTGTATTCTGTATGACTGGTCAGTATTGATCTTTGTTAGCCAAGACACAAATATTTGCAGCAATATCAATTGTATTGCTCTCTTTACTAAATACCTTTCATCTTTTCTTTACCTGTTAGGACTCAGAAAACCCTTGATTTAATCTCATTGGGAAACACTCTCATATGGAAATATTAAGGTTCTCTCTCTCTCTCTCTCTCTCTCTCTCTCTCTCTCTGTCTGTCGCTCTCTCTCTCTCCTCTCTCTCTCTCCTCTCTCTCTCTCTGCTCACATGATGTGTGAAATGGAGAAGCCTCCCTGTCGTCTCCCGAGATCGACTCTCTCTCTCTCCATGGTAGCGTGTTACATGTAGGCTACAACCCCAATTCACCTAAAAGCTACACACACCACTCCCACCCCACTCTGTGATGTCACACAATAATGATAAAGAAGTGGAGTAAATAATATTAATAATGAAAAATAATGATAAAGAGCTGGTAGGGATTTGCCCAAAGGCACTTCAGCAGGGCGGATGTTGTCCGACACATGGGGGTTTGAATCTGGTTCCTCCCCCACTCACCACATGGTTCTGTCTCTCTCTCACACACACACAAACACACACACACACGTCTCCATCTGCCAACTGGGGATCAAGTAATTGTAAGGCGACAAAGGAGATTACTGCCTCTAGTCCTTTTGTTGCTCGATAACAGCAAAAGGACTCGTCACACTTAACCCTAGAATGCATAAAGCGGGTCAAAATGTCCTTTATATAACTTGATATTCCTAGCCTGATATTCAGACTGAGTGCTTGTTACCACTCCATTATTGAGCCTGAGAGTCTGAGAGCCTCCTTGTTGTGTATGTGCATGTGTGTGTGTGTGTGTGTGTGTGTGTGTGGGGGGGGGGTTTCCTCGAACCATTCACTAGTGACTGACGTATCCGGCTGCTCTGACGTTTCAGTGACACTGACGCTGGCCGTATTTACTGACAAACCTATTCTGCTGAAATGCCAATGAAAAACCGGTTCAAACTTTAGTCATGCATGTATGTACAAACTGTCAAAATGAACATTGTAGGGATGGAAAAGGTAAAAAAACAAAAAAAACAAAAGAAAAACAAGAGCAAAAACTCAAATCATGCTGGAACTGTCCTTTAAATTGGTCCATGTGTTCCCAGAACGCATTATTTTCTGAGGTAAAAATATGGGGAAATTGGCCTTCTAAGAAATCCAGATTCTTATATACTATACCTTCATTTAGAGGGAAACCGAAATTAAAAACACCAATTTTTCAAAGCCTGTCTCTGCCCTCTATATAAAGACATCTTCAAATCTGGATCTGGAATTTGATGACCATTGCATTTCAGAAGAAGAATACCCCCGTATGTTTCTATATAAAATATTAATTAACTTACAAGTTTCCCAACACAGGAGTGTCCTGACAAACTCAGCTGTCCATTAATCATTGCTTTGTGCGACATTTCTCTATTATTTTACAATTTTACATCATTCACACCCAGTCTCTTTGAGAGATAAAGCCTGGTGAACTAAGCTGGCTGAGATGTAACAAGTACGGTAGAAAAAATAATTTGTCTGCTTTTGTTTGTTGTTTTTACTACTTCCTCGTTTGCTTCCTACGTATTTGTTAGACATCCTGGTTCCTTTCTACAGATTAATTCCCCAGTGTGCTTTACAAGACAATACTGTACACACTGAAGAGGGACAGGAAAGACAGAAGGGAGGGATGGCATGCAGCGAAGATCATCAGCCGGACTTTAACCCACAACATTATGAAGACATACAGCTCCACCTTTCCCCACTGAGGCACCAGAATGCCTCTCCGAAGATATCAAACGTTTTGGGTGTGGATGCATCTTCTTCATGCAATGAATCTTGTGGCTTCTCATTTATTTTCCCGGCCAAATCACCGTCCGATGCATTTCTGATATTTGCAGCTGGCGAGTTCCGTTCTCCTTCCTTGCCGTTCTCTTGTTTTGGCATCATTCTCCAGTCGTTACATATCATATCGAAGGCATCATGGGAGGGGACAAGAAGGTATAAGGACACATACTGATAAACCGTTACTGTAATCTGACGCAGATATTCATATTCAAGGAATTTCCTCAGCTTTAGAAAGGCTCAGCTGGTAAAGTCAGGAGCAGAATGGATTCAAAGAGAGATGTAGGCACAGCAGTAGGTTTCACTAGAGACAGAAGGTACGTGCCCCATCCACTTTTGTAAATTTGCAATTTTGATGTCTTCACTTTTCAAACCTGAGCTATTTAGCAGAGTGACCAATAAGATCAGAACAACAGAATGCTATAAAGCCAATGACACATTTTCCCAAAGCGTCACTGCTTTTCATTGTTTCCCAAGCAACAGTTTGCTATTGTACTCAAACGGGAGACAAATTTGTCTCTTAACAGACTGAGAACTCAAAATGTAAATGTGAAGCATAGCAGTGGAAATGAATTTAAGTAGATTTTACAGTGGTACTCCATGCAACTGAATTGACAGCAGGTGCATTATTATACTATAAAGCAAGGAATCTCTGTCTGTCTGTCTGTCTGTCTGTTTTTTTCCATCGTATATCTCGAGAACCGTTCACCCGATCGACTTCACACTTGGCGCGTATATTGCCCGGGACCCAAGAAAGTGCAGTGTCGGATTGGACACGCGACACGTTCAATATTAATAAACTTTGAGTAAATAAGCGAACAGCGGTCTGTGCGGCAGCGGCGCGAACGGCCACTGCACTAGTATGATTAAAATGAAAAAGTAAAACAGCCTTAATATTAAAAGCTAGAGTGCAGGAAGGAAAGAAAGAAGTAAAGCTGAAATAGTCATAATTCCTCAGTGACATGAAAAGAGCCATGAGACGAAAGAGCTTCAAAGTGAAGTGTCAGCTGGTGTGAAGTGCAGGTCATGTTTTCATCATTACTCAGATAACATCACAGTAAAAGCAAACTGAACAGAGGTGATAGGGGCCGACTGTAAGCACCTGCTGAGCCAGTTAAAGAATCAACAAGCATTTAAGAACAACCAAGAGGCATGACAGTAAGTTTTTATGAGCACAGCGGTAACCCACCATTACATTAAAAAAGGATGAACACAAATGTTCACAAAATCCTATTTTTAAACTGATAATAATTTAAAAAAAATTATAATAATCATTTGTTATCATACTGCCAAGCAATATACTGTATAAGCAGTAGCCAAACAAACTGCTAAGGGAAACACAAGTTCCAGTATGAGTGGTGATTTTCTGGTTTTCTGCGCATTAATATTTAAATTCATTGTTATTTGGTCACCGATGGTTTTAGTATTTTACAGTCACTTTAAATGTGATTCAGCCAATGAGAACAAAGAACTGGAGTTATCCTGTTTTATAATTAATCTTCTGATTTGTGGTATATTCAAGCCATTTTTCAGCGCTATGAATCAAGAAATGGTTAAATAGGTACTGTAAACAGTGTATACTGTAAATATATACTACACTGTATACTGTAAATATGTATTTTTACTATAATAAACTTAAATTTTTATCTTGCCAATATTACAAGCAACCAGCCAAACCTCCTAGACAACAGATATAACAAACATGTAGGTGTCCCTATAATTCACAACAGAAAAGGGCTAGGTAAAGAAATATAAATATTGTGAATTTGCTCTATTGATGTCAGAGAAAGAGAGGGCATTTGAAGGAGGAATGGGAAAGAGAGAGTAACAGAGAAGAGCTCGTCCTCTGCTCTGTCTCTGCTCCCCAGAGCAACATGACAAAGTTAATAGACGAGTGGAACATGTATCTGATCTTGTCTGTCCTGAATTATTCTCTAGGTTAATAATAATGAGTGCTAGGGTCAAAGGATCACAGCGTCTTGACAACATGTGTAACAAATCTTCCTGTGTCCCTGGAGAGAGTCAAGCAGTTTGTTTTCATAAGATCAGGTGCAAGTAGGAGGAAGGCACCTGATATCCTTAATGGCTGTAAACATCCGCGAGGATTGCTAGTTAAAGCGTGACTTAATATTTACCTAACAGGGTGAGGTGCAGCTACTCAGATCCAATGCTAAAACTAATGTTTGACATAATCATCCTGCTGTGTTTGAATAGCAATTAGTCTTTGAGCGGCATGAAGGCTGCCATTTATTGCCATTTATTTATTGTATTTCCAAGTCATGAGGAGGGTGGAAAACAAAAGCAGACACACTCGATTGGCAGGTCCTCCTGAACTTAATGAGGCTAATATCTACCTACAATGGCATCGTCATACACGGTGAACCAAGCCTTTAGTTGGTGTTGTGCCCACTCAGAAATGTTGGCCAGGGTTGCTTTCAGGTGACGTGAGAGCTTATGACAATTTTTCTTCCCTGAATTTCCTGCAATTCTAATTCTAATTCCCTACCACAGAAAATGAGCCATGAGCAAGACACTGAACCCCTACCTGCTCACTCACTGTCAGTTAGGAGAGGTGATTCTTGTTTATTTATTTATTATTTAAACTTTTTTCTGGCAACATCTTTGTTCATTTGCTCATTGCTGTGGTGTTTCTGCACTGCGCTTCACAGAGATCACCTGTCAATCAAACAGTGTGGGCGGGACTGTGACGTCTTTTTCGTAGAATTTTCAGTTGATGCAGTTTGAGTTTCTCTTTTCTTTGTCTGTTCAGCCATGCTAACTACCCGGTTCTTCTTCTTCTGTTTATTCCAAACAAACCGCTATTGCTGCTGCTGGAAACACAAAACGCATCACTTCCTGTAAGACAAAGGATTTTTCCCGGGAAAGACCTAGCCTACCAGACACCAGGTGTTTACATTCGTTTCAGAAAATGTAAAAGCTTTCATGAACTGGATATAGGTTGAATTACAATTGTGTTATATAAATTGTCGATAGAGAGTAGCAAAACAGATATGTATTTATATGAAAATGTCACAAATTATTACTTTAATTTCCTTAAATGAACATAAATGTGACGATTCATCTCCATGCATTTGAACAGTGGCAATGTGCTGTAAGTCTCCAGTCAATGTTGTATGGGTCCAATGCACTTTCCCTTGATTCAACCTCTTTAATGTCTGTATCATTACCCAAAATTGTACTATGCTCAGTTTAAACAAAACAAAGTAAATTAAATAAAAAAAAAATGTTCCTGTTATTAATTTCCTCCTGTGTGCAGGTGTAAAGGTCACATGTCTGAGGTGAATCAGCCTCTTCACTTCAGTCACTAAGTACTCGCCATTATGGAAATTTCCGGTCTGATATGCATAACCTACAGTCATGACTGGCGGGCTGAAACTCATTAGTCACTGCTGCACAGGTCATGTGAGGCGTATCAGGGGCGGAGCTTACCGTTCATGCATGGTTCGCTGTCAACCCAACCATGTGATAGGTGTAATAGATCCAAAATAACTTTTCAGCATGAAATCACAGTTAGAATTCACAACTATTATGCTTCAGAAAATGCATAGATGATTCCCAGTGAGCTGTCAAAACAACATGAGTGTTTAGTGTTTTACCAATTCACATTATGTAAAGAAGGAGCCTCAATATCACAGCAACAACATCAATTTTTTTTCCAAGTCTGCCAAACTGCATGCACCAACCCTACAAATTGATTTTTCTTGATGTCATCTTTGCAAATTTGTCAATGCCTGTGTTGATAAAAGTTATAAGAGTGAATTGGCAACGGAAATGACTTTATGAGTAATTTTTTACCAATATTACTACATTACAAGGGATTCTCCATATTGTTGGCCATGAGTCACCCATGCAGCACCCAGAGGCACCCATTCAAATTCTGCTGCTGGTGAATAAGTGGGAAATCACCAACATGAGGGGGAAAAGGGTGAAACAGAGAGAGAGAGAGAGAGAGAGAGAGAGAGAGAGAGAGAGAGAGAGAGATGAAGGCAGAAACAGAGAAAGAGATGAGAGTGAGAGAAATACTAAGATGAGAACAGGCAGAAAAAAAAACAGAAATACTGGAATGCAAGTGACAGATACTATAGACAGAGAAAAAGGAAGAGTGAGAGAGGACAAGTTGACGTTAATGGCAGTAATAAAGATGACAGCAGCAGAAGTGGAAGGACTGGTTTCAAACTTCCCAACCAGTGAGGCCTGTTAAGTCTGTTCAAGACCCCAGTCACAAACATGAAGACTATATCCAAAGCATCTTGCATTACCATGAGTGCATACATGTTTCAGCGAGGGAGGTCCCAGTGGAAATCAAACCCCTAATCCTGGCAGTATTATTGCCATGTTTATACCCATTATGCTACAGTCAGTGTTTACTCCCTGCCTATACCAATAGTGCTACTATTTTTGTGCAATAATTCAACTGCAATAATTCAACTGTGCAATACTTATTAATTATTTAATTATTTACACTGGTGTATGTATATATTGGAGTATGATGCATATTGTACAGAATTCTTATTTCTCTTATTTCTATATTATTATTATTATTTTTATTCTCATTGTTATATATTGTAGTATAATGCACATATTTTACATATTTCTTACTTTCGTATTTCTATTTTTCTTATAATTTCTTATAATTTCTCTACGCTTGTATATATTCACTTCTACAATGTGAGCAGCTGCAATGTAACCCAATTTCCCCTCGGGGATCAATAAAGTATTTCTGATTCTGATTCTGATACTAGTAGGCTGAACAGCCAAAGTAAACACCTGAAGAAACTAGATACAAAGTTCACTTGAAAGCATCCATTTTCAAGTCATGACTAAAACCAGATGAAGCTTTATGTTTATTTATTTTATTTATTATTATTATTTATTAGCTTGTATTTAGGTAGACTAAGGCAGAAGAACAGAGATAAGATGGAGATAATACGTGAGAGAAATACTGAGATGAAAACAGGCGGAAAAAAAAAAGAAATACTGGGTGCTAGAGTCACACTCGGGTTGGGAAACTCTACCCAAAGAAGCATGTTCAGCCCAGCTATGTCCTTATGTTGGGAGTGGCACAAATATTTATCAATTTACAGATTCCCCACTGAAAAACATTAAAAATGAAGCTATAGTAACTAGCTTACTAGTTAACTAGCTAGTAAACTAGCTAAGGTCCTTTGTAGTTGTTCCTGAGACTGCTAGCTAATCTGATAACTGTTAGGTCTATCTGAAGTCCTCACCTGCGTCGTCTTCCGAGTAGCGTTTTCCAGCCCGAGTTTTCAAAATGGCCACCGTGGGATCGGTGAGAAAGAGAGAGCTGATGTTAATGTAGGGTGACCAGCGTCTCCGTTTTCCAGGGACAGTACCTGGATTTGATGCTTTGTCCCCAGATTTCTTTACTTCTCCTAGAAATTACTAAGGGGCCGTATCATTTCCGTCTTTGTATTTGTAATTTATGAATCACATGGCATCGATTTGGACGGTACTAGAATTTGACGAAGCAGTTCGCTGAAAAACAGTAGATTATTAACATTGATCACACAGGATTGAAATCGCTGATTCACTCCAGTTATCAGACGACCTAGTAGCCTAATATTGTCAGTGATTTTCTCCGGCTATCCTGGTAAAATGACTGGCTTAAATTATCTACCCACTGTATTGTATGAGAAAACTCACACAATTACCGACTTGTGCACTGGCATCTGTATTACATTAGATCTGGTCACTTTATGTTAATGGTAGTAATAAAGATAAGGATGCTTATTTTCCTTCAATAAATTATCTTTCTATTAGTCGTTACAAAGGAATTTAGCAACATCATGTCGTTTCCTCTGTCTTGGAAGTTACTCGTGTGTAATCAAAAGAACAGCGCTCCTTATCCAAAAGAAGAGCTAACACAACAAAGCAACACAAAATGACTCATTCTCTCCAATGTGTTCTGTTTTCACTTGCTTAATGGAATTTAAAAAATATAGTCTTCAATAAAAAAACAGGTCTTAACAGTTCTTACTCTGCCACAAAGACATTTTTCATGAACCAAGTTTGCAAACTGGTTTTTAAGTAGTTGCAGGGCTGTGGTTCCTAAATTAGGTCAACTATTAGAAGGTGGAGTCAAGTGTTTGAGCAACTTAATAACTGAATAGTTTGGCATGGGACCACTGTTCTTGTAAGAAAGATCAATTAACATGTCAGACTTTCTCTTTGTCTTGCTACATTGTTTGAACACATTTCGGCCGCTCAAAGAATTTGCCTTTTACAGTGACCTCGTTCCAGTGTATTAATCTGTTTGCGTAAAGGTAAGCACACAATAGCATTGTGTAAGTACTTAGACTTACACAGTACTATCTACTATAGACCCAGTGCAATGTCTTTAATTCAGTCAGAAAAAGCTTGTTATGGATTTGTAATGCGAGCAGTGGCATTGTTTCTGTTTTTCATGGTCCATGTAGTTTGTTGTAACAGCTTTATTGTCCCTTTCTTCAGGCCACTGGTTCTCAATCAGGAAAATAATCAAATCAGGGACTAATTTACGGGTGGAGTGCCACGTGAATACATTTAACTACCTGGCAGGATAGAAAACCAGCAGTTCTTCAGGCCCCAAGGACCAGGATAGCGAACCACAGCTCTTTGCTCTGCCAGCTCTCAGTAGGCTGCGGGGTGTGGCCTTGTCGGCTGGCATAGCACCGCCCAATATTTTGGAACATCATCAAATACTTTAAATGCCAACCGTCCAACTCCATGCCAAACAGAAGAGCCAAGGATTATCATCACAGAGGTCTCGCTCCCTTCTTCCTTTTGTCTCTGCCTTATTCACGTACCCAAACACACAGATCTGATCCCTCCCGCCAAAAATAACAATCTGGGTGTTTCTCATCGTTGACACCGGGAAGTAGACTGGATTTCTAAAAATGTGTGACTCTGTTGACCGGAGGGAACCAGAGGGATCGTTTCTCAAACAATTAAATTTCCACAGCGCTGACTGACATATTTTGAGTAATTTTACATTAACATGCACTTTGTTAAACAATACCATGAGACTAGGAAATATGACTCTCATTGCACTGGACCTTTAATGAAAAAATCTGCCTAATATGTAATGCAAGTTTATAGTTAAAATATAATGTAAGTTTTAACATAAGTATTAACAATTACGTCTATACACTTTGTACTTACATTATGCTCTTACACGCTTGTAAGTGCAGCTATATGAAGTAGGGGGATTTTTATTTGGTACTTCCATAATATTATTCTGGAGTTATAATACTTTCTCATTGGTTAATACACTGTAGCCGCACTTGTGGCTTTATTTACATTGTGAGATATTTGCTTTAAGTAATTTATTTTCACTCTGAAACATATTGTCTGAGCTTTTCATACAAAAGCTGTACATAAAATGAGTTTGAAATATATTTTGAGACTAGAACATTTTTTTCATCTGTAATGGTTGTAAACACAATAAAAAAAAATTCATACATATGTGAACACTAATGTGGCATCATCCATTCAAACAAGCACCGTCACATATTGAAATAGGATGGTTCTACTTGTGTTTTGGATGGATGTGATTATATACAAAGTGTGAATGATGTAAATGATGTTAAATGACTGAATATATATTTAATGTTTTCCCTTTCAAACATTTTCAAAGCAGCTCAGATCCTCCGGGGCTCATGTCACACCGTGTTAAACTCACTCCAAAGCTGCTGCATCAGCACATTTTCTCCTGCTGTGCAGTACAAGTAGCTACAGGTTAACCAGTTAGAGATGTTTACCAGTGACTTGGCCCACTTATTTTTTAACACTTTTATAGCTTCCCTGAGTGTATGTGAGTGAGTGAGTGAGTGTGTTTGTGTGTGTCAGAGAGAGAGAGAGAGAGAGAGAATATATATGTGTGTAAAGAAGGGAAACAGAATACGATGTACTGTAAAATAGAGAGAAGAGAGAAATAATGTGTATGTGTAAGAGAGACAGAGAAACGTGTGTGTTCTTGTATTGCTATACTTATGAGGACCAAGTATCCTAACAAGGATAGAAACATGGGGAAAATCCTCCAAAGTGAGGACATTTTGCCGCTCATCACTTCTTAAAGGGGCGATTTTAGGGTTAGGGCTTGGGGTTGAGATTAGAATTAGGATTAGGTTGAGATTAGGCACGTAGTGGAGAGGGTTAACGGTTAGGGGTTAGGGAATGAATGTTGTCAGTGAAGGTCCTCGCATGTATAGCAATAAAAACAAATGCTTGTGTGACACTGCTGGTGGAGCAGCATCCTCCTTTGCTAACTGACAGATCAGGTTAAACCTGCCACCGTTGACCCCTCTCTCTCTCTCTCTCTCTCTCTCTCTCTCTCTCTCTCTCTCTCTCTCACACAGACAGACACACACACACACACAAATGCCTCTCTCTCTTCTCTGTCTCCCTTTGTCTCTCCCCCCTCCCTACTTCCCTCTTTCTATCCCTCTCTCTCTTTGGGAAGTAGCTGTGCAATGTAACTCTATTCTCCTGCTAAATGGGTACATTGTAGTGTGTGTGTGTGTGTGTGTGTGTGTGTGTGTGTGTGTGTGTGTGTAAAAGACACAGAAGCGCTTGCGCAAGAGTGTGTGTGTGTGACTTTGTGCCTGTGTACAGGTATTTGGGACCTGCGCTCACACCCTAGCTCAACAACATCCACAAAGACGTCATGGTGAAGTCAATAGCCGTTATGTAATGAACATCAATCTAGTGAGACTCTGTGATGGAAGTGGTATCAGGCTTTAAGTGTTGGGAACATGAGAGGCCGGCCTGTGCGCTGAATGGCTGCATTTCATAAAGGAAACACTGATCTCTGTCCTTTGTCGGCTGGAAACAGGAAACAATTACGGCCTGTGAACGCAGTGGAGAGATATTTGAAATCTCTTTGTTGGAAATAAAGAGGGTCGCCTTTTCAAGTGAGGATGATACAGTTTGTAACAACCGCTCCGTTTAAAAGAAATGGGACAATGAGCGTCACTTAATCTAGTATTGAGTCTTATAATAACACTTGTTTCTAATGCAAAAAAAACCAACTAATTTCAAGACTTCTTCAAATGTCAAGTCAAATGTAATTTTCTTGATACTAGAGGAGTGATCTGCCTTGTTTCAAGGTATTGACACTTAAAGATAATCCTGAAACCACTGAAACTGCACTGGAAACAAGTGGAATTATTTCACCTCACTGGCAGAATATTTCACTTGTTTGAATACTGTTTTAAGCCTGAATATGACACTAAAAGACTTGATATTTTTTGCAGTGTAGGTAATGTTGCCTTCAGCGATGGCTTACTAAAACAGAATTAAACAAATATCAAGGAAACAAAATCAGTACATAAAGTAAATCCTGTCTGGACAGGATTAGTTTTCGAGGAAGTCAGGTGATTTTCACTGTTGAAATTCAGTGATATTTTTTTTCAGTGGTAGTGGCAGTTGCAGGACAAATAGCCTACTGTTTTTCAACAAACTCTTATATCCTTTGTCAACTTTAAAGCTGTGTGGATCAATAGTAAATTAATAGAAAATTAACAATACATTGCATTGCAGTCTTTACAGTAAAATGTAAAGAACTACAATATCCACAATGCCCTGTAATAATAATCCCATTTGGATGAGGCTTAGATCAGCAAAATGTAAAAAAAACAATGTTCATGTACCAAGGTGCAAGTACTAATATAAGAACTATGTCAAGCTTTTTTGTATATAACTGCCACAATAAAAAGGTCATTCATGATCATAACAGTGCAGCATTTTATTCAAGTTTTGGTCTTTTGCAGAAACCTTGATTCAGCAAAAACTTGACACACATGCATTCTTGACTTTTTACCAATAGTTTAGCTTGGCCTCTGGGTTGTGAAATATTACAAATGCATGGGAGGCAATGATATCTGACAGTTATGGATAAAATGTTTATGTCATAAAATAGGCATTCGCGGTTTCCGGAAACAACAGCATACTGTCTGGCCGTCTTTTTTGAGACAATGGAGAAAATGAAAGCAAAAAGAGACGTAAGAAGGAGAGTCCGTGTGGGATTTCACCTGGGGCATTCAGCCCTCTGGTTCCCACACTGAGGGTCACGGCTCCATCTCTCTGGGGAAATGTCACTCCTGAAGCCAAACATTAGATCTGTCTCGGATAAATCAAAGACAACTTATTCATGGAGGAGCTGAGACGCTGTATAGATCTTAACTCCTATTGTGGAGCATTGAAAGTATTCAGAGGGTCTTGGACAGTTCTTGACATGTTTTATCCCTGATGTTTAACCAGCGATGTTGACTGAGAGCACAGTCACAGTGACAGTAACGGCCTGGAGGAGCGGTTACAGAGGGGGAGGGTCACACACTCACACACTCACACTTGGGAACTGACATTTTCATTGACACTGTCCGTTCACACATCGAGTGAATCAGTTGATCGGTCGATTGCTCTACTCTGATCAAATGTGAGCGGTGATTGCATCTATGTATTGGTATCACGCAGCTACAAAGTTTTGAACAGGTAAATCAGGTATTTTCCGCAGCTTTGCCTTTCACAATGTTGCATCGTTTTAATGACTTAACATAGCTGCCTAATTAGTTAAGTGTTAATTAGGTAGCTTTAATCGAAAATAAACAGAAAAAAAAATCTATAAAATGATTCAGAGCTTAACATCCACCCCAAATACTGGATGCAGCCATTTTCCAAGCATCTGTTTGAGATGTTTTATTCCTGTAGTCAATTTCAAATAAAACTTGTAGAGAACTGGGAAGCTTTAAATGGCTGGAACCAACTTCTTGTCCACTTGCCAGGCGGAACTATCGTTCATGAAACAAAACCACATCGGTAGGGAAACAAGGAAGTTTGGAAATCATATTGGCTGTTGCAGATGACCGCGAAAAGTTCAGCCATGGCCAACTTTTCTCAGCTGAAAACTTGTTGATCGGCCAAGTTTCCCTGTTGGATCTGCTCCATAGGAAATGAATGGACTTCTGGTGACTTGTTGATCATGTTGCTTGCAGTGTGAACCGACAGTCTATTACTGTTGAACACTGAACAGAGCAGCTGCTTTGAACTGTTGAGCCTCCGGTCATAAGGTGCCTCTCTACCCTTCAGGCTGCTGATCATTCTGTTTGGGCCCTTTTGGGTTCAGGGTTCAGGACTGATTCGATTTTCCTGGCTGTCACTCATTCAGTGCATTTACTTGCAAATATTCCAATATTATCCAGGAGACTATTCTGTTCAAGAGTTGGCACCTGTTGACACCAGTTTCTGTTGACAATAGCTAGGATAAACTCATATCCTGACTATTACAATTATCTGAGATTTGAATATTTATGTTATATGTCAGCACTATAGGCAGGATACTGAGGCATATAAAAAGTGATCTTCAGGCAAAAAAGGATTTAAAAGTCCTGTATGACGGCCCAGATAAATGGTGGAGGACATAAACCTTAAAGTTAAGATTGAATAGTAAACTGGTCAAAATAACATCTGCTGTCTTCAATTCAATTCAGTAAAATCAATAAAGTGTTTGCTTTGAAGCAGCTCTATGGTTAGGGTTAGCTTCTATAAGTTGACATTTTGTTTGAACGCAGCAATTGAAATCCCGATGCAGGGTGAACATGAATGAGTAAGACAATATATCAAAATGTCTTCACGACTTGTTCTGCTATTTGCTTTCAACACTTTCCTCACCCACAGTCCTGACAGAGTGGCAGTGATGAAGTGCCGCTGGTTTTCAGTCAAAGGGCGCAGCTCATCCCACCGAGTGTGACTCTCAAGTACTGTCAAAAGACAATCTGTTCTCAGTGGTAAAAGAAAGGTTGAAATTAAAATAAACCTCACAATAGATCCCTTGTCAGGACAGCAGGACTCAACAGTGGACTTGTGATTTTTGAATAAATCCGACAATGTGGCTACTGTAACACCCACAGGAAATGTGTGAGTGACTCAGGAGATTGACACAGCAAAGCTTCTCAGAGTTGCTCATTACTGTAAATACATTAGCATGAAAAAATTAATTAGCATAACTGAGAGAAATTTAATTCTCCTACTGCTATGTTGGAAGTGGAGACAGATGTAGAGAAATAGAGGCAAGGCAAGGCAAGGCAATTTTATTTATATAGCACCATTCAGACACAGGGCAATTCAAAGTGCTTTACAAAGGCATAGAAATACATTGAAAATAGGACATTAAGATGACATTAAGATTGCATTTAAAGGACATTAAAAGCAAGAAGAAGTTAAAAGACAATAAAAACAAAAAACAAGCAAATAAATAGTTAAAGATTAAAAATGTATTTAATTTATTGGAAAGCCGCAGTAAACAATAATGTTTTAAGCCCTCTCTTTTTTTTAGCAGACCTCAGGTATTCAGGAAGCTTGTTCCACAGGTGGGAAGCATAGAAACTAAAAGCTGCTTCACCTTGCTTGGTTTTGATCCTGGGAACACTTGAGTAGGCCTGTACCAGATGACCTGAGGGGTCTGGGTGCTACTAGAGATACACAGAGAGAGAGAGAGAGACAGAGAGAGACAAAGAAAAAATCAGACAGATAACTGACAGGCAGAATGAAGAAGTGGCAGCAGCAGCAGTTCCTCTAATGTCCACTAGAGGCCGGCTCCAAAAAGACTCCAAACCGCCAAACTCCATGCAAGTCAATGAGACCACAGCCCAACTTCTGCCAAAAATATAAAGTCAATCGTTTTTTTCGACAAGAGGTTATGGTCTCAGTAGCTAATTTCACTCATTTCAAAATAATGGTGTCGTATAACGGTTATAAAACGGAGTTGTTTTCCTAGTGATTGACAGGTCGCCTGTCCAATGATGGACAGGTTGCTGATTATGGGTCAATAGCAGGCGGCGCCGTGGCTCTGCAGACAACATGGCGTTGCCTGTAAACAAAATCTCCAGGTTTCCAAACGGCCCTTCGGAAGCCAATGGGTGATGTCACACTCACTACGTCCATCTTTTTTTACAGTCTGTGGTTGTCCCCCACAAATGATGTAGTCCCAGATGTGTCACCATGTCCTGACCTGTAATTGTAGTGCCCCCCATGGGCCAATTGGTGTCATTTTGAAAACGCCACAATCTAAGATGCATAATTTCCCGAAGGTTCATTAAAATCTGATGAGTAGTGTCTGAGATATCACTTTTGACGGTATGTAGGCCTATTAATAGACAACGAATGAATGGAAGGAGACCGGACCATAGTCCTCCTCTTGATTTCATCGCGGAGGACTGAGTGAGACAGATATATAGAAAGAATGAGAGAGAGAGACCAAAAGTGAGACAGTGAGAGAGACAAAGAGACAGACTGTCAGATAGTCCGGCAGATAAAGAGTGTGAGAAAGACAGGGAGAGAGAGCAGAACAAAATAAAGAGAGAGAGAGAGAGAGAAGATCAAGGCCTTATTTCCAGAGAACATGCGAACTGAGCTCTGTGGAAATAATTATGATGCATCGACTGAATGAGTCATGCTTTATGAATACACTGTGTATGAAAATGTCCCAGCAGTGGAAATATGACTGAAATATTAAACCAGTTATTACACTGTAAACAAACACTGCTTGCCAGACAGCAGCTGTCATGTCAAATGAAGCCTACATTATGCACATAATCAAACGATATTCTATAATGTCATTTGGCAGATGGCTAACCTAAAGTTGTTTCTTATATGTGGAACATTAAAGGGACACATCAAGTTTTTGGGAGATTGTTGGTCAGCTTACCTGTTTGGTGATGAGAAAATAGACACCAAAATCATCCATGTGTCCCTGGGCAGATGATTCGCTCTGGTTTTCCATGCTAACACTTTAGCATTCACTATGTTGAGTGACAGGAGGCGACTAGCATAATCTCAAAGAAAGAAGAATGATTTTTTTGTGTTAAAAGTTGTTTGTTGTTCTGTTATATGGCTTGTGTTTCTCAATTTGTGTTCTTGCGTCCTCCATGACACGTTTAACATAATATATAATGGCCAGAATACTATTCCAAAACAAAACAACACAGAAGTACAGAAGTACAGAGGACAGATAAAACTAGATGTCAAGCACAAATCCTTGACTTTGATATTCACCTACAGTCTCCCATCACCCACCACCATGTTCACTTCCTATGTAAACAGATAAAATAGCGACTCCCACGTCTCCTCCATGCAAAAACTCCCTCTAAGAATGTAGACGATTACGGCTGCTGTCAGGAAAACTTTCTCCATTGTGCTCCATTGTGTTTTTATCTTGTTCCTAATTGGATGACAAAAGTTGATGGACCAAATGAAGACACGCGTGGATTCGCTGTAAGATTAGCCTATCACCACGCGGCACTGGCTCGCAGCGCTCAATTCAAACGGCCTCCCGAATACAAACTTTTTTTCAGACGTCCAGTCGAAGCTAGAATTCTCGCGAGACTTGACATCGGGCTACGCAAGATTTTAACTCCATGGTTTGCGAACAGGGCAGTACATGGACTTTTTACTCCCAAATGTTTGTTTTCTTTTTTTTGAAATTGACAGATGCTATCCAAACCAAATGGCCAATGGGATCCAAGATGGCGCCCTGCTATGGCGACATGGTGTTACTCTACCTGTCTGTTTGTTTGTTTTTTATGTTTTTGCGGACTGAACGTGTTGATTGCCAAATCAAATATGATAGGCTTGAGCTGCTACATATTCGACAATCCATGAGTAACATCCAACTAAAGCTGGAATACTCCTCAAATAACAAGAACATGCACTTTAATTTATCACTTTAAGGGCATGGGCCATATAGTTGCACTAATTGTATTTATTGTATTGTAATTGTGGCAGTGTGTTATTCTATGGACACTTCTTGTGTGTACTGTGTGATTATATGTTTTGCTGTTGTTGAGCGCACCAAAACAAATTCCAATCAACTGTAAGGTTGATATGGCAATAAATTATTGAATCTTGAATCTTGAATCTTGAATCTTGAATCTTGAATCTTGAATCTTGAGTCTTGAATCTTGAATTGAATCAAATTAAAAACTGCAGTGGAAAATAAAAGAAAATTACTATTTTTCTTGATTCCTGCAGCACTGAGCTCTTTAAGATACATAAATTTTTTATAGGACACCGAGTTGTTGCTGGGCTTTGCTCTCTGCTCTCTGCACGGTGCAGTGATATAACGTGTTATAATGCGTAAAGGAACACGTGCACAGGTTTGTGATGTGATGGCAGGTGAAGGGCCATGCCAAAAGATTTAGTGCAGTCATCGGGCGAAAACCTCGTACCCACAAAAGAAATTTTTTTTCAGGGATGAAGGAAAGAACAGGGAGGGAGGTTTATAATGTAAGATATATATCAGACAGGTGTAAAGGAGTTGGCAGGTGAGAAGCCCAGCAGCCAGGCAGGCAAAGCCCTGCAGGGAAGGCAAGGACCCATAAATACCTGTTGGAGAGAGAGAGAGAGAGAGAGAGAGAGAGAGAGAGAGAGAGAGAGAGAGAGAGGAGTGATATGGAGTGACAAAATCAGGAGAATGAGAAAAAGAATGAGAACTACATAAGATTGAAAGGAGGAATATGAAGAGTGAAAGAGAGAGGGAGAAAGTAAGAATGGCAGAAAAAAAACCCATCCTGTTTAAACTATAAAGTGAGAGAAGAGTCTGAGAGCAAGAGAGAGGCAGAAAAGGGGGGATATGAGGAGAAAGCAATGACAAAAAGAGAAAAATGGGAAACGAGGAATATGGAGTGAGAAAAAGCAAGTTCAGAGGGATAAAGAAGCAAAAAAGGAGAGATTGGAGAGGAAATAATGTGAGAGAAAAGACAGAAAGAGATAGAGAGAGAGGGGGGGGGGGGGAGAGAGAGAGAGAGAGAGAGGTTATGTCACCTACAAGATGCTTGTCTCAGCAGGCTTGTTGCACATGGCTGGAAGTCAACCACATTAACTAAAGAGGACCAACGGTTTTCCACTTTCCCAGAGAATGGCTTCCTTTATGCATGTGGTTTGTGTGTGTGTGTGTGTATGTGTGTGTGTGTGTGTGTATGTGTGTGTGTGTGTGTGTGTGTGTTTGTGTGTAGGTGGGTGGGTGTGAAGCTTCTGTTGTCAACACTTGTTTTCTCACCTGGAGCAGAAACCTAACTTAATACACACTGCAAAAAACAAAGAGTTGACAGCGACTGCAGTGTGTGATTATTCAGACAAGATGTTCTGTATGGAAGGAGATTAGTGCCAGTAGTGACTGTATTTGAATTGCATAAATGTGAATTTAGCATGCTCATATTGAACTGTTGAATTTAAAAAATGAATTTGTTGAATGAATAAATTCAAAAATTGAACTGATAAGGCACAAATTGACAGTGAATGCAATGGCTTTTGCAAGATTTGCCAAAAAAATTATAATAATCACATTAAAGCCATTGCATTCAATTACAAATTATGCCTTGCTGATTGAATATATTCAACACATATTTTTTTTCATTCAATGGTTCAATATGAGCATGACAGATTCAAATGAAATCCCCGCTAGCACTTCTCTCTTTCCACAGTTCTGGTTGTTGACTGGTGTTGGTTTAATTGATGCAGGGATTTTTAATGCTTTCAGACAGATGTCAGAAACATCTGCTCTCTCTGTGGGGATGTTCACATGCTCACAATACTCCAGTTTCTCCATTGTCAGATTAAGGTGATAGCTCCATTGAAACGCTTACATTTTTCCAAGTAATGCAGGTTGACAGCTGGGTTAGTGTACTCAGGAAAGGGCGTGACGCAGTGAAATGCAGCCTGCAGTCAATTCAATATCACACGAATATTTTGTCAGATCGTGTTGATGCACTTACAGAAAGCCATGATGCAAGCGGTATTATTCTCAGTGTTAGAAAGCAGAGAAAGAGACGCTGTAATGTACTCAAGCAGGTTTCCAAGTTGTCATTTGTGTAAACAAACACACCGCTACTGTATCCAACTTAACTCTGTTTTTTTTTATGGCACACTTTTAAAAAACTGAATGAAATCCAACTAAGATGTTTACAAATTGAAAGATTGAGCACAAACCTTGGTGTGTCAACCGGTTCATACTTACGATGATTGACATTATTGTGATATTATGTTTTTGTTTTTTTTTCTTTTGGAACCAGACAGCAGTGTGACTCATCATCAAAGAATTACAAAAACAAAGACAAAACGTAAAAAGCCTGGTGTAACGTTGGGATGATTCTAGGTTTTCCGGTTCAGTTTCTGATTTAGTTTATACTGTAGACTCTGTTTCTTATTTTTTCTAAGAAGAAGCTTATGAGTAAAGCCTTGTTGGCATGTTTATTTCCTCTGTACTGTTCTTCTGCCTCGCTCACCATGTTGACGCTCCAAAACAAACCAACAAACAGAAAGCTATCTGTCAATAATTCTGTTTTCTGATGGATCATTTTGACCGCTCCCTAATGTGCTTACATGACAATTGCTACAGTCAGCATATTGCCTTAATCAGGTTAAAATCCTATTATTAATTTGCATGTAAATTTACCCACTCTGGGATCCAAGTCATGAAGGCACAGAAACAATGTTAAGAACTGATGCTCTGACCTTGTGCAAAAGTGAAAATCCTGCTCACTGACCTTGTGCAAGAGGTTGTTAAACTTTTTCAGTGACCTAGATGTCAGGAATTGACTCGTCACCCTGGGATCCGGCGCTAATGAAATCACTCGCTGCTCTCGTCATGTGGGGACTCACAGGGAACAGGCTGGTGACCCACTTGGGGTCCTGACACACAGCGTGTATCGAGCCAAGATGTAGAGAGAGCAAAACACTCCTGCAGGGAAACCTGGGCGCTCCAGGTTTTGAGACTGTTAAGGTTCGAGCCAGCAGCCACAGTACAAGGCAAGGCAAGTTTATTTATATAGCACATTTCAGCAACAGGGCAATTCAAAGTGCTTTACATAAAACATTAATAGCATCGAGACAAAATGAAAAGGATAAAATTCAAATAAAAGACCAAGAAAAATAAAGTTCATTAAAGAGCTAAGAGAATAAACCCCCCCCCCCCCCAAAAAAAAAAAATAGGCTAAAATAGAATAGGACAGGTGTAAAATACAAGAATAAAGGTTACAGTGCAGTGTGAGAGATGAATAGTTATTTGATGTCATAAAAGGCAGCGGCAAACAGAAAAGTCTTCAGCCTTGATTTAAAAGAACTGAAAGTTGTAGCAGACCTGCAGTAGTACAGTATGCATGGATACAGGAAGTACATTTGAGTTGTTGATGGTCCAAATGTGTAAAACTGGATGCAAATTGAGTGAATTTCCTCTTTCCGTTGGACACGGCTCATTAAGACACAGCACACATGGTTTCTCTCGTTGTTGCCAGCCAAAGAACAGCTTTCTGCGCTTTTACACCAAGTGATTCTTAAACATTTTCAACCGAGTCTCCAGTTTCCAGCAGTCTTGTCAGAAACAGGCTCAAGACCCGTTCTGGGTCCCGACCCATAGTTTAACAAGTGCTGCCATTAGAATAGAGCAGAACAGGGACAAGATGTTTAAGGACTCAGCAGCACTTGTTTGCATGTCTAGACATTACACCCTCTGAGGTATTTTTCATTATTCATGTGCGATGCATAAGATGTTAATTTAATGCATAAAAAGTAGGTCACATAAGACATGCAGGGTGTGTGCTACTGTAATCTGTG
Source organism: Centroberyx affinis (assembly GCF_046629955.1). NCBI lineage: Eukaryota > Metazoa > Chordata > Actinopteri > Beryciformes > Berycidae > Centroberyx > Centroberyx affinis. The sequence goes on from NW_027279489.1 coordinate 76,856, forward strand.
TCATTTCTTAATGTGTGTCATTTCTTAAAGGCGATACCACTAAAAATCTGCATTCAAATTGTGTGATTTTACTTTATATCGCGACTCTAATCATGGTGAATTCTTGCAACTGCAATTTTGGTGTTTTTTTCTATGCTGAGTCTACTGCATGACCCTTGACCACCTGTAAAAACCCTGATGCATTTCAAAAATCGTCTTTTCCTCCTTCCTGAAAATTTTAATTTACAGATACACTCTAGCATATGAGAGTTGAAGAAGTAGGTTAAAGCTGCTCCTGATACTGTCTGCTTTGTGTGAAGTATCTTGCATGGGAGCGCAGCTGTCAATCATGCTAGATGTACAGGACTTGTGTGTTCATAAGTTACACCCCAATAATCTCTCCCTAGCTTTTATATTTGATCTCTTTCTATGTAAGCTTACTATATAATCTTACTTATAGTCTCTTGTCTTGTTGATCTAGGAATTGGAGCTTCTTCTACTGCTGCACCCATTGTAAATCACTGTGGGCAAGGCTGTGGGCTAAATGCTGTGCGACACAGTTCAGTTTGTAATGGTAAATGTTTACTACTGTTCCCTATGGCTGGAAAGAAAAGTTGTTGTTGTTTTTTTACCGCCCCTTCATACACTGCTTCAAAGATAATGACTAGAAAAACAAGGAAATGCAGACTCCGACAACACCAAGATGTGTTCTTTATTGCTCTTTCATGTTTAGGGACATTTATGGCCTTTGTTGCAATGTAAAGCACTTTGTGACAAACCTGTTTTATTAAAAGCATGGTACGAATGAATTTGGCTTGACAATCAGAATCAAAGAAAACCAATAAGGTTAGCCTATAGACTCTGAGTTGTCATCCATTTGAATTTATTTTCACATTCTCTTATTTTTGAGCTTCTAATGAATGGAATTTAGTTTCCTAAAACTAAATTGGCTCCTCAGTAATATTACCCTAAAACTCTGCATCCTGGCTAGAACTGTATTTGTCGTTCTGTAGTGATTTGAGTAGCATCTGTTTTTGGATAAAGAATATTATAAATATAATAATAATAGAATAAAGTACATGAAAGGAACTGAGATGATTTCAGAAATAAATCCATGTAACAGTGTGAAGTTTAACTAATGTCTGTGTATGTATGTGTGTGTGTGTGTGTGTGTGTGTGTGTGTGTGTGTGTGTGTGTGTTTGTGTATTAATGTCTTTGCATCTATGCTTGTGTTTGTTTCCCTGCATGCATGTGTGGAAATGTTTTTGTGGTCTTGATTAAATATGTTTGCACTCTTACGTCCATGTATCTATGTGTCTATCTACATTAGACTGCATGTATATTCATATATCCGTGTGTGTGTGTGTGTGTGTGTGTGTGTGTGTGTTCATTTGCAAGAATATTTGTGTGTGTGCATATTCCCATGGGATTCAACCTGATCTAGAAGGGCTGGGATCCTCAGGCGGGTCAGGAGCAGAGGAGGAACTGGGAAGACTGGGAAGGCTATCAGATCAAACTCATGTTCTACATTTGATATCAGACACCGGCATCTGGGACATACATGGGACATACAACACACACACACACACACACACACACACACACACACACAAAGAGAGAATAAGGTTTGTAACTACAATGTAAGGGAGGAAGAACAGGTTTCTTTATGAATAGATACAATAGTGGGGAGGTTAACCCACTAACTATCCCCTTTTCACAACACTTCATACACTGTACATCCAAAATCCAAAGTTACTTAGAGTTGGGAGTTGGAAACCTGCCTAAATATTTCCGAAAAATGGATCCCTCACTGAACTTGTGCGCCAACGTCTACAGCATGCATCAATATTTCACCAACCAAATTCAGTCCTGCAGGATAGAAAGACCTTGAAAAAAGTATTTCGACCATCTGACTCTAAAACTGAAACCGATACTAATGAAATGTGGGGCTTATCCTGGCTCTCCTGTAGCAGGGGAACCACTGCCACGTTGGGCTGCATCTCAAAAAGTTCAAAACTTTGCAAAGAGGGTGTGGGAAAGAAATGAAAAAGACAGAAATGTCTGTAAACAATAATAGCAGTGTTTTTGATGTTTGATGTTTTTGATGTGGCCGTTCTTGGCTCGATGGCTTTCTGCTTCACTGCAGACTTCCAGTGCTTCTGAAAACGTGCCTTCAACCCCTTGGAAAGAATGGACAAAAAAACTGTTTGACACACTCATTCGTACACTAAACTGCTTCACATGTTTCATAGCTATTGCAGCTATGCAAAAATAAGTGTCTTAGTTACTTAGTGATAGCGCTGCTATGTTGCAGTGCAGGTCTTTCACAGTGGCTCAGTCCAGGCCAGATCACCAAGCCCAAACTGATTTGGGCTCAAAGTGTTTCGCCTGGCTGGTGAATAATTCATAAATGATCGACAGAAATTTGTCTAGGAGGCATTAAGTGTGGACACATGCAGCTTTTACATTTCCTGGACTTCTAAGAGTTGTTGAATTCCACTTTGAAAAGAAGGTTAAAGACCCCATGAAATGATTTTTTTTTTTTTTACCTTTTTGCAGATGTTCCTATTCACCAATACAGGTAAAAAAGATGACAAAAATCACAGAACTTTTATATAAAAATAAACAGACTGTCTCTTTCCGGTAAACGGCAGATTTCTGTTGATGACTCAACCTGCAAAAATGTAATCCAATGAACGTTGGAATTATTCCCCCCCTCCCCTCACTATTTTTTTCCAGCATGCAGCTCAGTTCAACTGCAACATGGACAAAGCAGTGTTTATGGCTGCACTTTACCTAAAACTCTTTTCCCAGATGGAATATTCCTCCACAACTGAGTGCAGACTGCTGTCCATGTTTGAAGGGGAATGTAGAAACCTTTTTTCCCCAATCTGACAAGCACATGATGAAGAGAACTAACCTGCCGAAACTGAAAATCAAGTCAAGTTTTTCATTAATGCTTATGCAGTGCAATATTATTGATAGACAGGAGCCGTCACAGAACTTCAATGGATAGAACGGTCCTTCCACTGCTTGCTATGGTAATTTGGCTGGTACACCATAAAATGGCAACTATGGCATTTTAGGGGTTAGTTGCTATGGTGACAACACGAGTCTGGGCATTCAGATTTTTTTTTACAATTAGTTACAAGCATTTCTCAATACTGAGTTCACTTTTTCAAAACTCTTCATACAACTCTCTGCAGGAACATGGAGCTTGGCACAACAGTTAATATCCAAAATACACCAAAACCACCAAAACATTGGGAATGGGGATGGGAATCAGCTGCGGTTGGTCTCATTTACATAAATTCAATAAACCATTATATCTACTTCTTTTTTTTTTAGGATTTTGAATATATTTCATATATTTCAATATAATATTTGTGAATTAGCAAATTGCTATCCACTTGAATTTTGCATGTTAGGTGTTGATTGAACAATTGACACTATGTCCTGAAGCCCTTCACAGTGAGATGCCCTCTGCCAGGGAGGCATGGAGTTCGTCCCATAAAAAACGTTCAGGTGGAGAATGCACTCTGGCTGTTGTCCACTGACTACATGACAGTGAGGGATATGCTGGAGTATGCTAATCCAGCCAACTCCGGATTGGCACTTTGGAATAGATTGTTCATTGTACCTTCCGGTGCTCCCCAGCAATCCCGTACATCCCGGGCCTCCCGTGCCCCCCAGGCCTCTGGTACCACCCAGGTCTCGCGTACCACCCAGGCCCCACGTACCCCAAAGGCCTCCGGTACCACCCAGGCCCCGCGTACCACCCAGTCCTCCGGTACCACCCAGGTCTTGCGTACCACCCAGGCCCCGCGTAAACCAAAGGCCTCCGGTACCACCCAGGTCACGCGTACGACCCAGGCCCCGCGTACCACCCAGGTCTCCGGTACCACCCAGGCATCCGGTACCACCGAGGCCTCCAGTACCACCCAGGCCTCCAGTACCACCCAGACCTCTGGTCCCACCCAGGTCTCCAGTACCACCCAGGCCACTGGTACCACCCAGGTCTCCGATGTTGTGGTTGAAGATGACTTGACCCCAAAGGTGGAAGGCCCCTCTGCACCTCCAAAAACAACCATTAATGACAACATTATGGATAAGGAACTTGTTGTGTTGGCAAACAAACTCAGGGCTATCATTGAAAGAGCTGAGTCAGTTATGGCTTTGGACAACTTGACTCCAAATGATGAGGCGGCAGATGCCACTGTGGACTGCAGCATCTCTGACCTTCCTCCAAGCAACTTGGCCACAAACTGCCTGGGCAAAAACATCAGCAAGGCAGTTGAGTCGGATGACAGCCAAGTGCAAAGGGCAACAAAAGAGAAGGGTAGCAGAAGTTTTCCTGGAGGACTCCGGAAAGGCCACAGCAAGAGGGCGAAGAAAGAGAAGGGTAGCAGACGATTTTCTGGAGGACTCTGGAAAAGCAAGAGGGGGAAAAAGAAGCCTTGCATCGAACAGGAGGAAGATGATGCTTCAGACTCCTGCGATGAAGCCCATGGCAAGAGGGCAAAAAAGAAGAAGGGTATAAAGGGATTTTTCAGAGCCCTCTGGAAATCTCTGACCTGGACACCTGACATAGAAGACGACCATGAGGAAGTTTACTACGCTGCAGACTTCGCTTGGAACGTCCATGTTCAATCCCCCATCCAGAGGGCAAAAGCAAATGTGGTGGTTTGCATCCAACAGCAAGATCCCGATGCTTCTGCCTTCAATGATCGAGCCCACAGCAAGTGGGCAAAAAAGAAGAAGGCTAACAGAAGATTTTCTGGTGGACACTGGAAAACCCACGGCAAGTGGGTGAACAAGAAGAACCTGTACATCGAACACGTGGAGGACGATGACAAAGTTTACTTTGCTGTGGACTTCGCTTGGAACGTCCATGTTCAAGCTCCCAACCAGAGGGAGAAAACAAAGACCTGCATCGCACAGGACGATGACAATGCTTCGGCCTTCAGCAATGAAACCAAGAGGGCGAAGAAGAAAAAGGGTATCAGCAGATTTTTCAGGAAATTTCTGTGCTGCATCCCTGACCCTGAACAGTAAGACCACTAAGTCACTGTTCAAGCTCCCAGCCAGAGGGAGAAAACAAAGACCTGCATCGCACAGGACGATGACAATGCTTCGGCCTTCAGCAATGAAACCAAAAAGGCAAAGAAGAAGAAGAAGGGTGTCAGCAGATTTTTCAGGAAATTTCTGTGCTGCATCCCTGACCCTGAACAGTAAGACCACTAAGTCACTGTTCAAGCTCCCAGCCAGAGGGAGAAAACAAAGACCTGCATCGCACAGGAAGATGCCGATGCTTCGGCCTCCAGCGATGAAACCCACAGCCAGAGAAATTCAAGAACAAACAGTTACAGAAGATTTTCAGAGGACTCTGGAAACTTCTGTCCATCTGGCATAGAAGAGGATGATAACACCTACAGTGGAGAATAACATCACAGAACCACATCTAGCTCCATCTGTTTTCCTCTTCAAAATAAAAAAAATAAAATAAAATAAATATACATATTACTTTGTTGGTTATTTATTATTATATATATTCATTGCTTTTTAACATGCTTCATTTACAACCTAGTGCACAATGATGGATCAATGAGACATCATCTCTAAAAAGTGATAATACAGCATTGACCTTTACTAAGGATAATATAATATAATATAATGTAATACAACATAATGTTGAGTGTTTCAAAAGTATATATACGTGTATTATTTCACATGTATTCTATATGTATTATTTATTCTGTTGTTATTATATCTGTTATCACGCAGCTAATTATTACATTTAATGGGGACTATTAAACTTTTTCCATTACTGCACACTGGTGGCAGTGACAAGGCAGAATCAGAGTGGGTGTAGCAGAAGGAAAACCACTCTCAGATTGGCCCGGTGCTACTGAGCCGCAATACCGTCACAAACAACACTTTCATGTTGATTTTTGAATTTGAGACCGCTTGGCCAATAAGTGTTGGTTAGCTATAATGCTGGGAGGAAGATGTGTCAGAAAAAAAACTCTGAAAATTGTCAGTAAGTGGTCATGCAAGCTATGGTATTAGGAGAGTCATTTCAAAACAACAGCTGCATATTCACATGAACAGGCTTCAGGTGTGTGCAGACTCTGCCATTTTGTCCATCTTAATGCTGTCACAGACACAATTTTGTTATCCTGTAACCTTACCCTATTGTCAGTGGAAACTCCATTAAGTCCATATGAAAAGTTAACTGGAAGACTTTACAATTTCCCAGCCTATGGCGGGTGTCTTGGGGGTGGCGTAAAAGACAGTTTGAAAACCGTTTCGAGCGATCAGGCTGAGACGCATCTGTACAAATCAGATTTTTCAAATCACATACAAATGTGGCTTAAATCAGATTGGCAAAAAACGGTTTCAGTTTTGCTGTTCAGACTTCTCCAATCTTACTCCAATCTGGATATGCCAAAAAGTCGATTTGTGTTGGTAGTCTGAACATAGCCCTAGATGGAGGACGGCATCTTACAGCTACAATATGCAACTTTTCTCCTTGAGGCAGTAAGTGTGTTGTTAGTCCTGCCCTCCTCTCCTTCAGTTTGGCAAGTTCCCACCCCAAAACTTGTCACTCATCCATCATGTGGTCACAGGCGCTGAAGACGCAGACAGTGAGCACAGCCAATCTGCAAAAAACAAAAGCAACACTGATGTTCACTGTGTTTTTGAACGTTTAGCTTCGCTGTTCTTTCTTTTCCTGCTGCTTTCCTCCATTGTTGTCCTTGCTACGGCTTCCCTGCTCTGTGGCTGACAGTCTCACCTTGATAGCCACAACCAGGCAAATTTCAGAGAGTTTAGGGCAAGAACATACAGGATCACAGACACACACATACTGATAATGTAAAAATGGCATATCGCAGCTTTTTATATATATATATATATATATATATATATATATATATATATATATATATATAGATAGATATAGATATATCCCTCCTGTCTATGATTGTCAAATGTCTTGTGGTGACCTCTGTCTCTGTGTGACTTCTGTGTGTGTGTGTGTGTGTGTCACGTCCTTTTCAAAAGCACCAATGGCACCTCCAATCACCCATTAGAAACAGACATGACAATGAGAGAGTGAGAGAGAGAGAGAGAGAGAAAGAGAGAGAGAGAGAGAGAGAGAGAGAGGGGAGGAACAGGAGAGAGAGTGGATGATGATGATGGATGGAATGGGACGGGAGGATAGATGGCAAGATAGCGGGAGTAGACAGGCTGTCTGAGAGAGGTGGGTTGTGGCACTGAATGCACACACACACACACCCTCCTCTATATTCATCACTGTGTGTGTGTGTGTGTGTAATCATGCTGTTCGGTTGTGTATGTTAGAGCTACAGTAGGGCTGTACTGAGGGTCTGGGTTGCTTCCCTGAGCTTTTTCAGGCCTATGTGACCTAAACACATGTGTGCGCACACACACACACACACACACACAGACACGCACACACACACACACACACAGACTTGGAATTTGTGAATATTCTCTTCTCTACAACCTCATTCATACTTGATGCCACTTTCACAGCTTCCAACTCAAATAACCTCCAACTGAACCGATAGTATTTACAAATTTTCCGCTTTTACAGTTTTTTTATAATTGGTCACTGTCACAGCCCAGGCTCAATGGACTTGACAAAAAGGGACACCACACGTTTCAAAGTAACAAATGATTTATTGTAAAGTAAATAACTAAATTATCCTAAAAGGAAAAAAACAAGTGGGTAAGTCTGTAAAATCAGTAGTGAATGCATTGCAGGGATGAGTGCAAAGTGTGATGGGAGAATGTTGTATGGTGGGGAAAAGAGAACAAACCAAACCACCCAGAAGGGTGGAGAGGAGAGAGAGGGTGTGTTCCATGTGATAACAATTTCTCCTTTCCTCCTGTCTCCTCCTTGACTCCTCGGTATAGTATATCTTCAGTGTGCTCTATATTTGCCCTTTTTTTAACACACAGTCATTACAAAATACACAAAAGGAAAAGTAATGGAAACAAGTGATGTAGTTGATAGCTGGGTAGTAGTATCAAGTACCTGATGAAGAAAAAGAAGTACAGATCCTGTGCTAACATCACTTAGATACCACAGGTAACAACGTTACCTAACATTAAAGTTTATTGGGCAACGGAAGATGTGGATGTATGTAAATTAACAGAAGAGAGTGGGGCTTGGTGCAAACTAGTAAAATAAATAATGATAACTATTTATTTTACAACTGACCTCACTACCTCACTAAATAGTGATAACTATCATATCATGGGTGAGGTTGTTATACAAGTCACCAATGTCTTCAGTGCGCACTAATAATATTAATTCCCAGTATTTCCCGCTACAACGCGGCACGAGGCAGGGATGCCCAATTTCCCCTCTTCTATTTGCGTTAGCCATCGAGCCTCTCGCGATAGCATTACGTTCCTCACCTGAGATTCGTGGTATATCAAGAGGGGGAAGGGAACATAAGCTATCGTTATATGCTGACGATTTATTGTTATATATAACTGATCCCCAGAGTACTTTACCCCGCATAATGACTGTACTAAGTCACTTTAGCGAACTTTCTGGGTAAAAGATTAATGTTTCAAAAAGTGAGCTCTTTCCTGTAAACTCTTCTGCACAATCATTTTCCTTTAATTCCTATCCTTTTAAGGTGACCACTGACAGCTTTACTTACCTGGGTGTAGTTGTGGCTCGAAAGATCTCTGACCTCTTTAAGCTTAATTTTGCTCCTCTTTTGGAGCGCACTAAAGTGGCCTTCGACAAATGGTCTATGCTTCCTCTCTCATTAGCAGGCAGAATTAATCTAATTAAAATGAACCCTTTGCCCAAATTCTTATACCTGTTCCAAACTATACCAATCTTAATTAACAAATCTTTTTTTTCGCATCTCAATAAGATTATTTCTGACTTTATTTGGAATAAGAAACCACCTCGTATCCGTAAGGAATTTTTACAAAGACCTAGATCAGTGGGTGGTATGGCTCTACCACATTTCCAATTATACTACTGGGCAAGTAACCTGAGAGCTTTGGCATACTGGCTTCAAACCTACGGCAATGATGAGGCTCCTGCCTGGGTGCAGATGGAGGCTGGTTCTTGCCTGCCAACATCCCTCCCAGCTTTGTTGTATTCAAGAATGCCTATCACTCCGCACCACACTTCCACCACTCCCTTAGTTCATCAGTCACTACGTATATGGGCTCAGGTGCGGAAACACTTCGGCTGGCAGGGTGGCTCATTGTGTGCCCCGATTGTGGCAAGTCATCAGTTTCCCCCCTCACTTCATAATGACTCCTTCTTGGTTTGGTGTGAGAAGGGTATTATCTCATTTAAGGATCTGTACATGGCAGATGTTTTTGCGTCATTCGATCAGCTCAGAGCTAAATTTGATATACCAAGAACACACTTTTTTAGATATTTACAGGTTCGGGATTGGGCCCGTAATTATACCGGATCATTTCCGGCAATTCCTGAACAGCAGCCTATAGATATTCTATTCCCAACAGCTCCATCCCTCAAAGGCACAATATCTGTTATGTATATGAAACTTTCATCTATGCAGACGGCATCTCTTGATGCATTGAGGGAGGCGTGGCAGGCTGATCTGAATATACAATTTACAGATGCTGAGTGGTCAGATATATTCTCAAGAATACACTCCTCATCGATATGTGCCAGGCATGGCCTGATTCAATTCAAGGTGGCACACAGACTTCATCTGTCTAAAGTCCGAATCTCAAAGATGTATCCATCGATTGATGATTCTTGTAATAGATGTAAAAACTCACCTGCAACACTAGCTCATACATTCTGGTTTTGCCCGAGGCTCTCGGGTTACTGGTCCTCCATTTTTGATGCCCTATCCAAGATACTTAAAAGACCAATAGTTCCAAATCCTCTTACAGCCATTTTTGGTATCCAACATGAGGATGATGATCTTCCTAGGGCACAGTCGAATTGCATCGCTTTTGTCACTCTTTTAGCCAGAAGACTCATTTTACTCAATTGGAAACAGGCGACCCCTCCCTGCTTTAAACACTGGATCAGAGATACACTACAGTTTTTGAAGCTAGACAAGATAAGATTTGCCCTTCGAGGGCCTAAGGATAATTTTAGCAGCGTATGGCAACCTTTCATTACATATCTACTTGAACAGCTATGAGGTTGTGGGATTGTTTGTTTTCAACATTTGCTGTAGAATTTGTTTATTCTAAACTGTGCGCACGCTCACACACACACGCCTTGTCTATTATTGTTGAGTTTGTGTTGTTTTTGTCGTTGTAATTTTATTTTATCTTATTTGTCTGTTTGTTTCCTTGAAAAAAAAAAAATGTTTTTCCTGTACTTTGGTATACGTAATGCTTCTTTTTTAATTGTGAAAACTAATAAACAAAGTGGTGAAAAAAAATAGTGATAACTATTTATTTTACGACTAATATTTATGAATAAGAGTGAATTTGCATATGTATGGTACACACTGGAGCAGAGCGGAGTAAAATTACTACACTGTGTATGTACAGGTAACAGGAGTCACTCCACTCCTCCGATCTCACAATGGCTGTAAATAATGTCTGTAACCATAGTAACGTTTACTTCAGACCAATATGGCGGCCAGACCATTGCCTGTATTTCACTTGTGTATTTTCGGTTTACTTGACACCAGTAGCACCAGTAACCAGAGGCATCAATGTATCCATAAGATCTTAATAAACCACCACTGTCTTCTCTTTTTCCACCGCATGAACTTGATACTTTTAACCGCAACTTTTGGGCCCAAGACCGCAGAACAGGTAGGAACAACTGCAATGTTGAGGAAACAGACTGGATAGACTAACCGAATCCGCTCTCAAATTCAGTAGTCAATACCTGATTTTCAGGTAGTGAGGTCAGTTGTAGAATCCAGTTCTCTCCTTAATAATCGAACAGTGCGAACTTAATAGGATTAAGCTCCAATGTGGAGTCACAACCGTAATCTGTTGCAGTGTAGTGGCATTTAGCCCATAGACTTAGTCAGAGATGCCCTCTAGAGGCCATCTCACAAAGTGACATCTCACTAAGCGTTGACTGACTGACTGACTGACTGACTGACTAACTGACTGACTAACTGACTGACTGACTGACTGCCTAACTGACTGACTGACTGACTGACTGACTGACTGACTGACTGGCTAACTGACTGACTGACTGACTGACTGACTGACCTGAATTTGGCTCATGATGCCCTTGGCTGCGCAGTGGGAGGAACCTGCTGAAACTCAAAATGCCAAGTTTTTCATTAATACTAATGCAGTGCAATCTTATTGATAGACAGGAGCGGTCTATTAAAGTTTAATGGGCTCACGGCATTGTATTATGATTTGATTTACAATCATGGGCAGTCTCACAGGCTGCAGGTTCAGGACACATCAGTACTCCTGTTCTGTTCTTATTACTACACACACACTTATTATTACACACACACACACACACAGACACACACACACACACACACACACACGGATATTCTCAACTCCAGCAAACCATTTACATGACAAGTTACATGTCACATTAGTAGTTTAACCTTTAACCTTTAAAAGTCACTTACACGCAGCTCGTTTATTGGACAGTTTTGGTAACCTGTCATCCTGCCAGGTTAATAATAATAATAATTATAATAATAACAATAAACTTTATTTATATAGCACTTTTCAAAACCAAGTTACAAAGTGCTTTACAACAACAAAAATAGTTTAAAAAGTCAATAAAACATCATATGAGATAAAGGACTTCAAAATAGAAAAGAACACCATCTAAAAGAAGGAATACCATGAAATGGAATACAATAAATGATAACAAGAAAAAAATTAAATTATAATGGAATAAAATTTGTTAAAAGAGAGAAGGCCGGGTTAGAGTTTTTGGTGGCTGTGGAGAGTCAATACAAATCTGATTCCACTCCAAGCATGATGGTCTTGTCTGTCTCTTCTTCGCTGGTGTTCATACCAGGTAAGAACACATGGAGAAACATCAGTCCTGACTTCAGTTTGCTCTCAGTTCATTTTTTTTTTTTAAGCATGAGGAACTGCTGGCTATCAGATGTCAACATCCGTCTCCTTCTACCCATAAACCCTTGTGCTTTGGGGTAATTTCCTGTCGTCGGTTTGGATCATGTTCTCTGGATTCTGTTCTTCTGGATTCTGTTTATGTTCTCCCTCTTAATGAACCGCACCCCAGTTCTCTTGGAAGAGGACCGGGACCCGCAGATCACGAATAAACCGTTCCAAAAAAATTGCGGAGAGCAGAGTAGAGCAGAGCAGATCTGAGTAGAGTAGAGCAGCAGTACAGTAGAGCAGGACAGCAGGTGACATGAAAGGAGGTGAAAGTAATGGAAAGGACAAGAAAGGATGAGAGACGTTAAGGGGAAAGAGTAGAAAACAACAGAGCATGAGAGGAGGAGAAGAAATTCAACGTGTATTTTACTGAACACCAATATACAGAAGTTCCTCTCTGTCAGCACATGACTAATTCTGACCGTTTCCCCATTCAGCTCCCTGGCTGTTTGGACTCTGCTGTTATAAATAGCTGACAAAGTTGTGCTTGTAATGTCCTGAGACACCGATGAAGGCCAGTGGGTTTTTCCAATGCCTGGGAAAAACACTGAGGCAGAGAGAGAGAGAGAGAAATATGAAAAGAGGAAGCCAAAGTCAATCATTCTCTTGTTTCCCTGCGTCATTTTCACATGTTCGGCCCCAAGACCTCGACAAACATTTCCATGAGCCGCGGCGCACAAACCATTAAGTTTGGGCAGCAGAAGCTTAAAAGTTATGCATGGGTTTTGCAATTTTCTGAAAAGCTGTGCGCACGCTCAGCAAATCTTCCCTGGTTCCAAAGAAAATATAAAAATAAATAAATAAATAAATAAACGTTACACAACTGACACAAAGAGCCAGGCAGCTGTCAAACAGGAGTTACAGTAGCAGACATCATAAATTCACTTGGCAGCTATAAAAGATAATACAGAACTGCCACATAATAGATTGCTTCATCATGTGACTGCTGCTGGCTGCTATTGTGTGTGTGTGTGTGTGTGTGTGTGTGTGTGTCAACGATTCAGGTCATGGCATGGATGCAAACAACAGGTGGCAAACTTGAATGATCATTTCATAGAGATAGAAAGATAAGACAGAGTGTGTGTGTTTGTGTGTGTGTGTGTGTGTGAGAGAGAGAGAGAGAGAGAGACCTGTGCACTGGTCATATGGAAATCATGTGTTTTTCTGCATGCCAGTTTTAAAGCTGTGCCAGGCAAGATTTTTTATGGAAAAATACACTCATGTTATCAGCCTAAATAGAACTTTTTCACAAACATGGCTTGACATACATGACATACATGGTATAGATCTGTTCTCATCATCACCAGCAATGTTAAGAAGCCAACTTTCTGTCTCCGACTGTCTGTAATCACTTATGTTTCAACTCAGTATATAACACAATACAGCTGTTGGCACTGACATATCTTTGTGTTTCTGTTGTCAGACGGCTGCTCCACTATAAATAAATGATTTGATCGAGGGTCATAAATTGGCATCTGTTAGCATTTTGTGACCCTCGATCACACAAGAAACAGACCTTTTTCACAAACATACATATCTTTCTATTACAAGTTGAGGCTGCAACAGAGAGCGTCCCATCCTCATGTAGATTTGCCCTGTTTGCCCAAATTAATTTCGCTCGTTGGGTCTGGTCTGTGGCAGGAAATCTTCTTGGTGACGGATTGAGACTCGAGTGAAATACAAAACTTTGCCCTAAACAGCAGTGAGTGAGTTTCTATTTGGGTTGAATTTAAGTTTGGGGTTTAACTTTGAGTTGGATTAAATAAATAGTTCTAGTTTTTAGGATCCCATAGACTTCCAGCAATTGAGCTGTTCCCAATCCTTCAAACTGCATGCATAACAATTGCATCCATGATTTCATCTGACTAGCTAAGTAGGAAAAGAATATATAGATGAAATAGATAAATCCCCCAATAACTGAACTATGCCTTTAAGTGTTCAGGTTAGGCATGCAGGACTAAAGAGACTAAAACAAGGAGTATAGTACTTTAGTTTACATTATCACATGGTTATCACATGGTGTGTCTTTGTCTGAGTGTGTGTGTGTGTGTGTGTGTGTGTGTGGTTCAGACCATGCTCAGATGATCCTTTCATTCAAAAGACACTTCAAACTTACATCAGCACTGTTTATTGTTTCACTAATGCTAGAACTACACACACACACACACACACAAACAGTATTACTGTACTTGTGACTTTATACCACCAACTTTACCAACACACACACACACACACACACACACACACTTGAGTTCATGTTGAGGCAGATTCGTATAATTATTGTGTGGTTTATGTCTTACTTGTTGTTCCTTTTCTCTCAATCAGACACAACACAAACACATCAGACTATACCGTCCCATCACTCGTTACTACGGCAACGTCTCCCTGCACCCACTTAGACTGACAGCTCGTTATTCAAAAAGGAACAGGAAGGGCAGTGCAGGCTATTAGCAGCATGGCTTTTACTGCAGTTAACATGTGTATGTGTGTGTGTGTGTGTGTGTGTGTGTGTGTGTGTGGGCTGAAGTCGGCGTGTTAAAAATAATCTCAAGATGTTGCAGATGTTGCATCAAGATTAGCCGGCTGGTTTCATTTAAACAGTGGAGAGCAGCGCCCTCTGCTGGCCTGATGCAGCTGTATCTCACCAGTAAAAGATGAATAGGAGGAATCAGAGCTGTGTTTGGTACGTTCACCTGTTGAATTCCACCCTAAAACTAAATTTACATGATATTAATCCCATGGTTTTAGTTCAATTTGGTGTTCACATTCACAAAACAAGACTTAAGTGTCCAAGGTAATCTGAATAACAGTGGACTTTAAAATTTCTCTCCAACTTAACATTCACCGAAAAAACATACTTTCTCTCTCTCTCTCTCACACACACACACACACACACACACACACACACACACACACACACACACACACACACACACACACACTCACACTCTTATGGGCTTGCTAAAGGAGTTCTGTCCAGCTCTATCACACACACTCTTTCTCATATATATATATATACACACACACACACTCAAACACAACACTGTGATGTTTCTAACTGGGGTCTGTCCATCATCTTACCTCTCTCTCTCTTTCACACACACACACACACACACACACACGCACGCACGCACGCACGCACACACACACACACACCTTTGGCCCTTCTATTAGGCTCACAGAGGAAAGTGAGAACATACTGCTGACACTTCCTCAAACACTCCTTCACTCTCCTTTCACACACACACACACTCTCTCTTCAAACGGTGCCGCACATGCCACACACACACCGCCAGCTTTGTCCCTGTTATCGGGGTCACACAGATAGACCAGATAAGACTGCTGTGGGTCTGTCATTACGGTGTAACCCGACACCTTTGTCACCATGGTAACTCTACGGCCTCCATTCATTCTCTAACAAAGGTCCCAGCTGATTAGCTGGTGGGATTCTGTAGCTGTTAGCCGGTTTGACTCCAGGCTTCCAGGTGGAATGAGAGTGGATTAAAGAAATACACCCAACTTTTTTTTCAACTTTCAACTTCCTGTTATGCATCCTGAATACTGGTAGCAGTTTCACCTGTGTGTTCAGTATTTCAGTAGTTTGGTTTCAGCTGGCGCAAACGCAGCTTGTACAAGGTTTGACCGATATGGGATTTTGAAAGCCGATGCCAATATTTTTGGTTTGCAGCTGCCGATAGATCATACTTTATGCCGATAATCAGTATCTTTAGATTTGACCATTTTGATGCTCCAAAAATTCCTTCATTCCTTCAGTAAAACTCTCCTTTGAATAAGAATTAAGACAAAAATAAAACAGTTTTAGGTGGCTTAGCTGCTCCTTAAGTGAGGTTGAGGCAGATTTATGATTTATTTAGGGACAGTGCATATTAACAACTGTTGCCAATATTCTCATTGCAAAATTGATTTTAGACGTTCTCACCCCTCTCCTGTCAGTACAGTGATTGATGGCCAGAATATAGAAATAGTGGAGTCCTACAAGTATTTGGGAACTATACTAGACAATAAACTGTCATTTGAGAGTAATACTGACACGGTGTACAAGAAAAGCCAGCAGCGTCTCTTTTGTCTCAGGAAACATTCTCAGGAAGTTCCAGGTTGACTGGACCCTGATGACCAATGTTTTATCGATCTTTTATTGAGTCTGTGCTCACTTTCTCCTTTATCTGCTGCTATCAATCTCTCAAGGTAAAACACAAAAATGTACTCAATAAGGTGGTTAATGTCTGTAGCAAAATAACTGGCACTGCACAGGAAACTCTGCAGGATCTTTACAACAAACAGTTATATAAGAAAGCAGAATCCATCCTGTCTGACTGTTACAATCCTTTACATCAACTGTTTCAGTTTCTGCCATCTGGTTCCCTCCTCAGACTTCCACTAGCTAAAACAAACAGATACAAACACTCCTTCATACCCTCTGCCATCTCCCTCCTAAACTCTAGGAGGAAAAGGTAGTTATTTGCATAATGTTCTAACTTTTTAATTGACTGAGTATTTTTACTGTGTATTTATGTCTTTTGGTCTAGTGTTGTATTTATGTGCCCTGTGTTTTGTGTGCTAAATGTTGCGTCCCACTGCTGCATAACCAATTGCCCCACCGGGGACAAATAAAGTTATTGAACTTGAACTTAAAATGGACGGCTGATCAAAGAGCCTCACTAAAAAGTCAAAGTCAATGTGTTTCCTTAATCCGTTCCACACGAGTCACTTGCCCACTTCAAAAAGTCCCAAAAACAGCACAAGGAAACAAACCGAGACTCAGTCGTATTATACATCCAGAGAACATTTTATTTATTCAGTTTTTTAAAACAAAAAGCCTCATTGTTTTTATTTAATACGGTGACGACGTCCCGAGTCTGGGACGGCTGAGCTTCCTGTACGGTTCTGAGAGCATCATGGGAAAACTGACAAGAGAGAGACAGACGAACAGTTGCACCATACAGAGAGACAGACGGACCGCCCATGGACAGGAGCAGAGCTGCTGAACTAAAGACCTCTGACAAAGTGAAAAGGAACTACAACCGTCTTCTCTTGTCACCAGGCAACATAAGGTCCTTACACAGACTATTCATATGAAATGTTTAACCCACAGTGATTAATGTCAGAAGTCTTAGCTAACAACTCTGCGGGAGAATAGTGTGTAAACGTGTAGGTACATAAAAAATACTTTATAAATATAAGTGTGGCATTCAAGAAACAAGCGAGACAAATATAAATATAGAGAAGCAGCGTCGTTCTCTTCTTGTGTGTGTGTGGTTTTCTTTCCCGCAACAAGTGCAACAGTTTGGGGGGGAGGAAGTGGGAGGGGCTCTCAGAAGCGACAGGACAACGATGATGATGATGATGATGATGATGCGTGGTGTTCCCTGCTTTTGGATTGGTTGGTTCGCTGGTTGGTGGGGTACGAGGTTGTCAAGGGTGTGTGTGTGTGTGTGTGTGTGTGTCTATGCGTAAAAATCAGGTTTGAAAATCCCTGACTGCCTATCCTGCCTATATTGAGCGTCCAGAAACTGAATTCTGGTAGACAAATAATTTGAGAGAGGAAGGAGGAAAGGAAGAGGAGGAAGGTGCAAGAGAGAGAGAGAGAGAGAGACAGAGAGAGAGAGAGAGAGAGAGAGAGAGAGAGAGAGAGAGAGAGAGAGAGAGAGAGAGAGAGAGAGAGAGAGAGAGAGAGAGAGAGATGTGTGCCTGGGGAGGAGAGGAGGAGACAGAAAGGAGTGAATAAGAAAAGTGAGGAAAAAAAAAATCTTTTCATAGCCTCCTTGTAACCGTGAGAGAGAGAGAGAGAGAGGGATTGAAGAGGAGAAGACGCGGGAGTGGGAGAGAGAGAAAAGGAGAGAAGTGAAGAGAGGAGAGAAAAGGAACAGACCCTGCTTCTGTGTTAAAATCCCACCTTCTTACTGGATGAGGGGAGACGGGGGGGGGGGGGGGGGGGGGGGGGGGAGACAGGGAAGAGAGACAGGAGAGAGGAGAAAAAGGAGTGTAGCGCTCCATCTTAGAAGCTAACATGAACATAGGTGGCGGGAAAAGAGAAGGAAGAAAGAGAAAACAAAAAAAAAAATCAGGGAAGTGGACAGAAAGACAGGAGGGAGAAAGAGGAGGGGAAAAAGAACAAGAAGAGGAGGACTGTGGGTCTGGTCTCTCCGTCTCAGAGTCCGGTGTCGTTGTAGGTGGGCGTGGCCACCTTCAGGATGCTCTGTGCGTTCTCCTCCACCAGGGGGCGCCACTTCACCTCTCCTGTCAGCAGCAGGTCCTCCCCGTCCAGGGCGTCGATGAACTGCATCTGGACACAACAGCCTCAGTTTTAATTATCTGAGCGATCACACCACGGTTTCTTTTTGTCTTGGTATAATTAATGACATACGTTTTCACTGTTTTTCTTTCTTTTCTTCTGCCTTCTCTCTTTATTACTTAGTTTGTTTGTTTGTCTTTATTCCATTTGTTTTCCTTCCCTTTTTCTTTCCTTTTCATATTCAATTACTTATTTTCTACTTTTTTGCCACCAGTATTATTTTTATTTGTTAATATTGCTTTGTTTTTTTAACTCTAACTTTCGTATATTTTGTTAAGGGAGACACTCCATAAGGCCCTTGGGGTTTCTTCGGTCTTACTTGCACATGCTCTTCATGATTATTGATCACTTGTATTTTTGCTTTTGTTGGTATATATTAACATATTATGGGTATTTTGTATGAACTACACTTTTGTGCTACAATAAAATAAAATAAAATAAACTAGAAGGGCACTCGGAGAGCGCAGACCTCCGCCAAGGTTCGTGCTATTATTGCTTGTTCGTGAGTCGGATCCGGATCCGCTCCAAAATTTAATGGGTTCTTCCTTGGCCCATGCTACACCCTTCCACAATGTTTCATGAAAATTGGGCCAGTAGTTTTTCCGTAATCCTGCTAACAGACAAACAAACAAACAAACAAACAGCACCGAAAACATAACCTTCTTGGCAGAGGTAATATGACTGATTGATTGATTGATATGTTTATTTGAGTGTCCTGCACCATTTATGGTGCCCAGCCCATATGGGCTTACAAGACACTAGACAACAACAGTCAGGATGGCCACATGACACATCATAATATACAGTTCCACAAATTCAAAAAGAGAACACTTCATAAACATTCAATTTCCATGACAGAAATGACCTATGTTGGATACAATGTTCTCTGTCTTGGTTGCCATGCATTTTCTATAAATCTTGCTAAAACAAAAATCTCCTCATTAAAGAGCCAACTCAACATATCACCTTCAGACAACCAAAACAAATCAGGGTTCTTCAACTGAATTTTTTCAAATAGATGATTCCTCAAATCGCTGTACATAGGACAGTGAAACATAAAATGAAATTCATCCTCAACAACACCAAGATCACAGAAAACACATAAACGCAGCTCTTCAGGAATACCTTTATATCTGCCTACCTCAATTGCCAGTGGTAAGGTAGCAGTTCTTAACCGAGCACATAAGGACCTCTGCCCTCTCTTTAAATTAAATGTTATATAAGGTTCTGTGAAGTAATCTTCTTTAATCTGAACGTAGTTTCTGAGCTTTGGCTTCTTCCAAATCTCCTCCTTCCATTGTTCCTTATGGATCTTTAACAGTTTTTTATAATAATAATAAATCACATTCACATTTCAGACATTTAAATGACTCTCTCACAGGGAGAGCAACAAGTAGAACACGCTTCAAATCCTGGATCACCAACGTTAGGCAATTAATAGTAAGGAGGTCAAGGGTCAGAGCCGTAGTGCTCTAACAGTATTCCTGTGATTCCTGTGATGTAAGAGTGAAGTGCTGGGAAAAGGGAAAAAAAAGAGAAATAAGAGCCTAAGGAGAGGAGAGAAGTGTATGGGATTTTTTTTCCCACCTCAAGATAAGAGTGAGTAGAGGAGGAAGATATGGGAGAGGGGGGATATGATTCAGCAGGGAGATGAGTTTCAGCCTACAATGGAAGATGGGATTTAAAAGGAAAATACACCATAACGCACTTCAACACCATTTACTATGTTGTTTGGTGGTGTAATTTTCTTAATAACATCTCTTACTGGCCAAATGTAGAGGACGTGTCATGTTGTGATATTTTCAGAGCTACAATAGAGTTCGACAGCAGAAAATGTTTCAGCGATCTAAAAGATCATCGGTAAACGTCAGGTTTTGGTGTCAGTCCCTCAGAATCAAAGAGCGAGGGCTTCTTTCTAGAGCCGCCATTTTGCACCAAGAGACGTTCAACAATCATACAGGGAGAAATCCATCATAGAGGAGGAGAGAGACCAATTTCTCCACTGATAGCAGCCTCAATAGACCAGAATGCAATGCAACTACAAGAGAAGTTGCGTTTGGAGTAAGAGACACGCTCTCACTTTTTCTCGACTGGAAAAACTCGCTCTCTTGCTCTTACTATGGGTAACGCTATCGCTCTCGCCACTTAACCGTATAGCACACAACTAAATGCAATAAGTTCACGCCTGTTCTCTGGGGGTTGTCGAAAGGCATTGTGGGAAACTTAGGCAACCACTAACTGAAGTAAAAGTAGACGAAGCAGGTTGAGGGAAAGTGGGTTCACCAAGAAAGAAACACTCCATAAGAAAATAACTCCGGGGATGAATTTAACATCATAAATTGATGATACATAACAGTGTAGGAGTATCTGTGGGTGGAGTTTTCCTTTAATAAAGCACGGTACTTTTTATAGGATTAAAGGTCATTCTCCTCCAGTGTACTGATGTACTGCATCTGGCAATAAGTAGAGATACAAAACAAATTAATAAATGAAGGGCCAGGCTTTCCACATGCTAAACGCCCACCACTGATGTAATAAAATGCCTGAGGTGAGGCCGTTTGCCAAAAAACTTGGAGTTTTCCAGCGAATTGAATGGGAGTTGGGGTCAGTATTTTGTGGCACTGCGAGGCTGGTGTGCTGGTGTGTGTGTGTGTGTGTGTGTGTGTGTGTGTGTGTGTATGTGAGTATATGTGCAGGCATGTGTAATCCTGTCACCAGCCACAGCGGGTTTATACGCTACACTTGTGACAGCACAGTGACTCTGTCCTGATTGACTTGTTTACTTTGCCTGCGGATGTGTGTGTGTGTGTGTGTGTGTGTGTGTGTGTGCGAGAGAGTTAAGAGAGACTGTATTTCTAACACACATGCATGCATGCTAAGACGCATACACACGCAACTAGTGAGTGTGGCGACCATGTCATTTGTTTGTTTTCTGATGTAAGACTCCAACTGTCACAGCTTTGGGAGTCATGTGCGGCACACACACACACACACACACACACACACACACACACACACACACACACACACACACACACTCACACACACAGCAGGGGACACTTCGATGGCTGATTGAGTTGGACATTGCTTCCATGACCTTTGACACACCTGCCTCTGAGAGTGAGTGTGTGTGTGTGTGTGTGTGTGTGTGTGTGTGTGTGTGTGTGTGTGTGTGTGTGTGTGTGTGTAGCCAACCAGGTCCTGTTTGTCTGGTACAGTGTGGCTTTTCTGTTTAGTAAAGGAAGAGGAAAAAGGATAAAACAGAATATGGACATGTTTAGGCGGAGAGAGAGAAAAGTATAGAGGGGAAGAAAGAATAGTAGAGAAAGAAGGATGAAAAAACAGAAGTCTGACACAAACACATTAAGAGAGAGAAGCACGGAAAGAGAGAGATACAGAAACAGAAAGAAAGTGAGAGGAAAAAGGAGAGTTGAGGTCCTGGACCAGACGGCCCCGGCAGCAGATGGAGGCCTGCAGGTGTTTCTAAAAACCAGGAGAGTGTTTTCAATCTCACAGAGGGAAAGAAAATATACAAAGAGGAGAGGAGAGGAGGGAGGAGGGGAGTCGGTTAGAGGTAAAGGAAAAGTGCCCGGTGGGGGTGGGAAAAGCGGAAACGGGTAGAAAAGTGTCAAATTTTAGCACTGGGCAAATACTCCCAAAACTGACATCCAGCATTTGGCCTCATATTGACCCAATATCTACTAACAGCATTGGATTTAATTCCTCAACCCATGTAGTGTGTAAGTTTGAGATGTCCAATGTGCTTTCTCGATCTCATTGCCATGTATTGTACGCCCAAAATCTTGACTAGCTGCGATATGGTGCAACACACATCAATCAGTCACTACAACACTCAACAATTTCTATCAGAGCAGATTTTAAAAAAAATGTTTATTTCTCTCAATTGCCATTAGTGCTTTTGAACAATTCTACTTGATATTTGGTGTCAATTGGCTTCCGTTGCCGAATTAATCTGTCTGTTTTTATAAAGATGCTTGGGGTTTCTTTCTGTGTCTTATCCATACTGTTTGTATTCCTTTTTTTCTTCCTCTCATTCAGTTTTAACCATTACTATTTGCAAATTAAGTGTACCTAAACCTGTTCCACTTGTCTTCCTAAGAAAGCAGGGAAGAAGAGGGAGAAAAGGAGCTGGCTCATGGTAAACACAATATGAAACAGCAGGAATCTGTTTTTTTTTTTACCAAGACAATCTCTTACAGTATGAATCAAAGCACCGTCTCTGAAAACGAGACAATTTCCTTCAAAAAGATGAAAAACAAACCACACGCAAATGTAGAAGAGGTAGGAAGACATTACACACAAAGACATGACACACACACATATAAATGGAGCACACAAACACACAGATGCTCACAACAAATTGACAAACACACACACACACACACATACCTGTTTGCGTACGTATTCCACCATGAGTTCTAGCTGTTTGGGGTCTTCACACTGGCGATTGAACAGGTTCCTCCACAGAGCTGCTGCTAGCACACAGTCATCAGATAGGATTCCCTACAGGTACGTACACACACACACACACACACACACACACACAGGTTGAACTGAATGTATCACTGGCTCCCCATGCCTTGGATCCAAAGATTCTCATTCTCTGCCACACCCATATTTAAAGAACTTGAATAACAGAACATACATAATACACACAATACAAAATTACATAATACCAATATTCAAATTTCAGTTGAATTTGACTCATGTCAGTCCACAGTCACATTATACTTTTAGGTGAAATTAATAACCCTAATCCATACCTGCAATTGAACAAATTTCAAGCACCTTTTCCCAATTTCGTCTCTTACCTCATCATATCCAAATATAGCTGCATAGAAGGTCTCTGTCATCGCTTTCATACTTTCCTTTCTATGGATGGCATCAATCTACATCAGAGAGAGAGAGAGAGAGAGAGAGAGAGAGAGAGAGAAGCATAAACATGTATTGATCTTATTGAATACTGAGATGCTTTAGGGGATGATTGCCATCCATTGCAGTGTTGGGACGACCCACACCATCCTCTCCTCTTGCATTTTCACACGGTAGTCACGTTCCTTTGGGCCACTGTAGCTTTGGGCACTAATACAGCTCAGCCTATTAACGCACATTTAAATTCTAGCTAGAGGGAGAACAGCTGCTCCCATCAAAAAGACCTGCAGCACTGTTGTCAAGAAAACCTGAATGACTTGCCATTGTTGTCTGGACCTCATTCAACTTGAAAATAACCATTCACTATATGTCCGTGAATGGAGGGGGACTTGTAGTTGCCAATGTAAAGGTCCCCCTCTATTTTATTTATTTA
Organism: Centroberyx affinis; assembly: GCF_046629955.1. Taxonomy (NCBI): domain Eukaryota; kingdom Metazoa; phylum Chordata; class Actinopteri; order Beryciformes; family Berycidae; genus Centroberyx; species Centroberyx affinis. The sequence continues at coordinate 100,592 of NW_027279489.1, forward strand.
ACTTTTATTTAACCAGGTAAGTCTCACTGAGATAAAGAAAAAAAAAATCTCTTTTGTAACAGAGAACTGGCAACATGGAGGACATACTGTACATAAAAGTTGCTTACAAGAACAAATTAAAAAGACAAAACTCTTAGATAAGCATAGTCACACAGCACAAATAAATACAATTAAGATTAATAGAATCAATTGAGTGTGTGATTTAAACTGAGCAGAAACATTGTTCAATACAGTTACTTTCTAGACATTTCTGAATAGAAGAGAATTCACCAAAGGAAATCATATCAGTTCCATGCATTTGTCCTGCATCTGCCCCATAATAACACTGCACACAAATACAGTAGAATCAAATAAATGTACTGCAACACAAAACTTAATTTTTCCAAACTATTTATCTTGGGGACAGAGCCAAAGTGCAGCAGCAGATCAGCAAGCATGCAGTGAAAGGGGGGGACGGCTGTAGAGTTTGGTTGGTGTCAACTGGCAGTGGCAGCAGGTACGAACACGGAGAAAATGACCAATGTTTTCACTGCTCCTTACCACAATTAGCATGAAACCTAAGAACAACTGCAATCACTGGTCCTCTGTGTGTGTGTGTGTGTGTGTGTGTGTGTGTGTGTGTGTGTGTGTTGTAAAAATATGTGCTTGATTATGAACATTTTGTGTGGGCTGTAGGCCAGGTTCTTCCATTTGACACACACACACACACACAGAATAGATATGTCTTTGTAATATAACTTAAAAAATATACTTCCCTAAAACAGAGAAGTTTACTCCTTTACTCATAATGTTCATGGTCCAGTCCTTCAGAAAGGGACATTTAAACATAACAAAGAATAATATCACATGACACAATGTTACAGTGTCTGCACAAGGTGGGACACAGCAGGGGGTGGATAGCGAGAGGCAACTGTAACCCAAACCACAGGTGTATGTTTTCCAAAATAAATTGCCTGGAAAACATGCTTCCATAACAGGTCAAAGTCTGTATATAATGTGATACTTTATTGAGCCCCATAGGGAAATTCTATTTTCTCTTGTGCCACCTCTTATGGAGGTCAGAGGTCAGGGTCAGCTACAAAACTCAGAATGACTACAACTGTGTGAGTCTGAAGCAATTTCACAAGCTCTCCATCCAAATTATATTATTGTCACTTTGTAATGACATTTTTTAAATTGTTTACATTCTAGCAAACCAATGCCAGTGCTAGAAAGATTTGTGTCTCAGAAATAAACATAATTCTGCACAGTCAGACTTTGTTGTCATTGAACTTCTATTTATCACATCGTATCGAATCGTGAACCCCATATCGTATATCGAATCTTATCGTTATAGATAAGCATATCGTCCCATCCTTACTGGTCAACTTTCCCTGGATAAATAAAGGTTAAAAATGCCTCTAATTCATGCTACATTTCTCTTCAAAGATAGAACATCAGATTTTTTTGCACTCATAAATTGTGTCCATCATGTCTGTCATTTCCCTGGCCCCATGAGGCAAAAGGCTTTTAATAGGAGAAAGTTTAGAGTTGAAGTTAGGGTTAAGGTTAAGGTTTGGGTTAGGGAGTTGATGAAGATGAGATTTTTTGAACTCTTGCAACTTTGGTCGTATGGGTGTGTGTGTGTGTGTGTGTGTGTGTGTGTGCACGCGCAAGGATATATGCATGTGTATGTACGTATGCTGACAAAAAGCAGTTCACATGCACAGCTGTGAAAACACCTGCAGCGCCCCGCCCCCCCCCCCTCCCCCACACGCACTCTCTCCCCCATGCTCCGCCCATTACACACACACACACACACACACACACACACAGCAAGAGTGACCTCACAAACTCCACAGTAATTTCTCATCTCTGACCCCTTTCTGTCACGCGAGGCTAAAGGAGTAAAACTAAAGACCTCATAGTAAATACTGAGCTTGACCTTGGCTCCCATCCAACCATCCTACTTGGTTAACATCAAGCGTAATATAGAGAGATGTGATTTTTCTAGTATTTACTCGTCAGCCTTTAAGCCATACTAAAGCTCACTTCAGTCAGCGATCCTAAGTGACTTGGATTATATATATGTGGCGACTGGCAGCATGGATGTGTTTTTATACGCAGGCAGGGCAGGAAACTTAACCTTTTCGTCCACCAGCCGAATTGACTGGCGTACCCCAAAACTCACCTGCCACTTTCACTGGTTCACTGTTCACCAGCCAACTGTAATTTCAGAGTGAGACCGTCAAATGATTGTTTTGTAATCTGCCGCAGTGGCTGGTGAAGGAGGCAAACTTAACAGCATTTGGCTGGAGGCTGGTGTTAATTTTGCACCCAATAATGCAAAGCCAGTGTATTCTGACTAACCTGTATGGCTAAAACTCAGTCACAAGATGGAATAAAGACTTAACCTGTGTTGCAGTGAAAAGTGTGAGGCCAGGATTACAGGGCCACTACCAGTCAAAAGTTTGGACATACCTGATTGAATGTTCTATGTTTTTCATTATCTTAAATCCTTTCCATCAAGGCAAAGGGCGGCTACTTTAAAGAATCTAAAATATAAGATAGTTTTGATTTGTTTGGTCGCTGCATAATTCTTTTTGTGTTGTTTCGTAGTTTTGATGTCTTTACTGTTATTCTAAAATGTGGAAAATAGTAAAAATAAAGAAAAATGTGGTGTGTCCACACTTTTGACTGGTAGTGTAGATTTAAAAAGGCCCGGGCCAGGCAGCAACGATGAATTAACTTCTTTTTTTTTTTTTCCATGTAGCTGTGTTCAGGGAGGAACCTCCGTCATATTGGCAGTGGACGACATGACTGGCCGATATCCAATATTTAATAAAAGGCCAAATCGTCCTGATATATTGGCAAGCCAATATATTAGTCAAAGTGCAAGGTTCAGACCCCAGAATGATCATATATGACAAATGTGGTTCAGTCAGAAGTGAGAAAGTAAGGAAATAACTTTCACTTGCACCAACAAAAAAAAAAAACCCTCTCCCACCCCCACAGAATTACAGTATGTTTTTTTTCCCTATGATCTTTGACAGTTAAGTCTAGATTTGTGTACATGAGAAAGTCTTTCTGAAAGCTACACGCGAGAGAGGCCAAGATTTAAGTCTGTGATGTCAACAAGCGACACTTCCTGGAGCTGCTCCACTGAGAAAGAATAGAGGAGCGACTCTGTGGACGCAGCGACAGCCGCCAGGCCGACTCTCCGGGGATTTGGCTACACTTTCTGCTTGAGAAGCGTTGGCACAATTATGCCGGTGTAAAACTTAAAACAAACAAATCGGCCTCTTATTCAGCATGCAATAGAGCAACTCCACTTTGCTGCAATGCTGTTTCACCCCCAAGAGGAATTGTTTCTACAGTAATGAATTATTATTAAACAGAATGATGTTTTGTTCTGTTCTCATTTGCCAGAAGGCAGGAGTAGCAGTTTGGAAGTTAGTTTGGAAGTAGTTTTTTGAGTGACCTATGTAGGAATATGCTTATTCTGTCACACTGTACAACTGTACAGCTACTATGGCTACTGCAGTGCTAATGTAGGATAAAAGCATGAAGGGGGACTTCAATGATGCTGTTATACTGCTGTGTTGACACTGTGGCTTAAAAAAGTCAATATCCATCAGCTGATTCTGATAAATAAGAGGTTAAACCATTCCATGTGTGTTAATGCAATAAAAAACGATCCGTAAAATAGAATGGTGTGACACTTCATTTTCAATTATTAATTTAAAAAAGTACAATATGTTATATTTTGCGTGAATTATTAAATAGGATTTCCACTGTGAAGTGGAAGCCTAGCAGGGAATTTGAGTAGCCCAGACATCTTTTTCTACCGGACTATAAAATGGACAGAATTAGAAAACTCTTGTACGTATGTATGTGCATCCATTTTGCTCGACTTTTCACCGTCTGCTTTGTCTTCACCGCCACGGTAGAAGACAAAAATCGGGAAAATTCAACTTTTGTCAAGTTCCGTCTGCAGGCTCATTATGCGTGACTTTCCACCAGCGCTGACGGACTTCACCGTCGTTCTCCTGCTGAATGCTGCATATGGTGGAATTACTGTAATATGATCTTCTTATGGCCTCAACATGACTCATAAAAATGCTTTAGGCTGCTATAATTAGGATATACTTATCCGGTGTGTTGTCTTAGACATGCTGTGCATCAAGCTATACATGTAATGTAATGTATGTACAATATGTATGTATGGTGGAAATGCTGTTACATGATATTGTGGGCTTATTCCTGCTGAGTGACCTGATGATTGCCCCCCACACACACACACACACACACACACACACACACACACACACACACACAGACTTACCCCCATGATCTTGCTCCTCTGCTCCACATCCTCCCACATGGAGTGGACAATGTAACGGCACATGTACTTTCCTTCTCGGCCCTCCTGTCGCATCCGCACCAAACACATCCTAGTGGAGGGAAGGGGGGTGCGGAGAGGTAAAGGGGGGAGAGAGAGAGAGGGAAGGTGGACAGAAAGAAAGAAGGACAGAAAGGGGAAAGCAAAAAAAAAAGGAAGACAGGGAGAAAGTGAGAGGAAGCAGCATCAGAAGCCAGGGGTGGGGGGGTGGGGATGAAAGATGGAGAGAAATGAGAGAATGATTAAAGGGGAGAATAAAGAAGAGAAAGAGGATAGAAAGTAATCAGAAGAAAAGACGAGAGAAGGGAAAAGAAAGACAAAAGAAAAAGAAATTAGAAAGAGAAAACAAAGGAGGGATGGAATGTGGAGAGAATAGTGGAAAAGAAACACATTATATGGGGCAAAAGAAACAGAAAAATGTCGACACTACTATCCATGTACGTATATATGCTTGTGTGTGTGTGTGTGTGTGTGTGTGTGTGTGTGTGTGTGTGTAAAACTCACCATACATGCAGCTGTGCTACCAGGAACCAAGAGTTGAGCGTGTCGGGGAGGGAGCATTCTGCAACACACACACACACACATTAACGTTACAAAAAGTGGTTGGACAACTGACACTTACACCAGTCATTTACAGTATTGCGCCCTACAATAGTACCTAGATGCACAGACCATGAACTGCTTTTGTTTCAGCCAGCTTTTTCTTTGTTTTCACTACTCTCCACATTCTAGTGTTTTCTTCAGTATTGGGTTGCAGAATTTTGGCGATTTCTTGCCATTCATGGTTACATTTTTTACTAGCTATAAGATGGGTCACAGAGACGCCGGTACCAGAGAACTTGCTCCGCTAACCTCTCTCTTCAAATCGGTCCATCTTGGATGAGCTGAATATAACGTCGGAAAGGGCGTGAGATAGTGTTTTCCTCGTAAATCCTGCACAGCTACTCTGATAAGCTAATCAACCTCTCTGCGGCCCCTGGCGTGTAGTTACATTCTTCTAGATGTGCGCAGCGTGTCTGTGGACCGTCTCTGTGAAACTGTGGCCACTGCAGACTCCCCGTGCAGCTCTGCAACCAACGTTAACGATCAAGCATAGATTAAGCATCACTCTCTAATCCCAGGCCAGTTTCCTAAAACCTTATGTTCCTCTTGCTGAACTATGTTTGCGTCTATGCTACAACTTTTAAAAATTTTGTTAATTTACTAAAAAAATGACAACTATTTATTTTAATCATTATAATTCCATTGAGCAATGTGTAAATGAAGGTTTCTTAAACTATCAGTCTGGACACAAGATGTTTGCCATGTGAGTCTCCCTGTGACAACTACAGTGATAATGAGCCTTGGTACCAGGCTATACATTTGGATCCCATGTAGAGCTGAACAATTAATAAATACAAAATCAAAATTGCAATATGAACTTCTGCAATTTCCAAATTGCAGAGGCTGCAATTAATTGCTTAAGAGAGTGAGGTGTTCAAAATGGACTAATAAACGAGGTGTTTTAGTGCTGCAGGTAATTTTTGGTCCATGAATAAAGTACAATATTGGCAAAAACCTTTCATCATACTCAAACTCAGCAAATCCTGCACACTGACATCTATTTTTTTTATATATAGATATTATTCACAGTTTAAAACGCAATTGCAATATTCTGTCAAATAATTGCAATTACAGTTTGTCTAATCCCAGGTTGAAAAAGTCTAAAAGCCACTGGTGTAAAGAAGCAGCAGCACCAGGACCATTTCTGAGAAACCAAACCCACATCTCTGAGTCCATGTACGGGGGGACACTGCATACTGAACATGCATAAGCGAGCTTTTGCTGGAGCAGAAGGTTTAAAATGCAGTATGGTACAAGCAGCAGGCTCCAAGTGTGGGTGGGTGTGAGCAATAGAGAGAGTTTGTGTGTGTGTGTGTGTGTGTGTGTACGTGTACATGTGTGCCAGGCAGTAAAGTGTCAAATAAATGTGTCAGGCAGGTGGTGACAGTGTCCCTGAACGCCCATCAGCTCCATTTGGACTGGTCCCACTACCAACGCCTTACTGTTTAGTGCAAGTGTGTATGTTTGGATCAGGACTAGTACCAAACCAATGCTGAAATGTGTGTGTGTGTGTGTGTGTGTGTGTGCTTATGTATATGTATACTTTGGCCTTGTCAGGATGAGTACCAGTGCCAACAGTGAACCGAGTGTGTGAATGTGTGTGTCACTGAGGGAAAGTCATGCCTTAACACAGGGAGTGTTTGGGTCAGGTTCAGATCATTAACATCCCAGGCTCAGGTCTCTCAGTCAGTTTTATGTTGGTATACGAGTCTCATTTTTAACTCTCATGAATTGAATAAATGCTGACCACGGACCTGTAAACCAGTGCTTTTCAAACTCTTCTCTCGGGGGACATAATATTTTTTCAAAAGTTTTTTTCCCCCCTACAAACACTGCAGGCTTTCTATCAACGTTTGTCATATTTTTAAGTCTACTAAGCTGATATCAAATCATATTTTGAATATTACTTTGACAACGGCATGAGATTGATACCGATTTCTCCCGAATACTTTGGGGTGGAACACATAGATCTGTCATGGAGACATTAAACAGGTCCCCCGAGTAAAGAACACATTGCTGTAAATTATCTAATAACTAATTCTTTCTAGAGAAAGTCATCTGCTGACAGGCAAATGATAAAAAAAAAATACTGGAGAACTTTAATATTTATAGCACCATACTGCTATGAATATTAAAGCACACTGCACGCATTTTTAGCAGAGCTGACACAACTTTTCCAACCCAAATATTTGGATATTCAGAGAGTTTAGATACCCGCGTAAACTTTTAATTACCAGGACATGAGAAATAAGTTTCAATCAATCCAAATCGACTGAGGAAAAACTTTTGCTAAGGAAGTTCACCGAGTTCACTGAGAAGTTTGTCTTCGACCCACCAGGGGAACCAACAAAATATCTATCTTGTTTCTCCAGGCAGAAAGCTGGTAGAAGCGTTGCACAATCAATATCATCTTCTTTGGCCAAATGGATTTGTTATCGCATGGTGACCCCTGCGCACATTTGCATAAATGTAACTGAATTTCAACTTTTGCCCGACACCTTTCCGTGCCTTGCGTGCTTAAAGGCATCCCAGCATGCACTGTGCAGGGAATTGCCTGCTTTACATAGAAAATGAACGGAGGCAGAACCGGCCACTTCACGTATCACGTTTGGTGTGGCTTCCCCGTAAGAAACCTCTGACCCTGACAGTGTTGGTGTCATGCTGTCGATTGATTTGCTCTTCATCAGAGCCGTTTCAGACTTACTGTCAAAGAAGTCGTCATAATTGATTCTCTCTACACAGCATGTGTACATGCGCAAGGCAGCAATCTTGATTTTCTGCGAAGACAAAAGAAAAAGAGAAAACATCATTAGCAATTCGATTACCCAACATTTTTTACAGACATGTTAGGGCTATACAATTAATCTTATATTGAGATTTAAAGATTCCACAATTAATAAATAATAGGATGTTGGCATATCTTAGCATATCATAAATATTAAAATATTTCATTTTACTTAGAATGCCAGCTGCAGTCGAAAATGGTCAAGATATTGATACAAGATGCAAAAATGGGAGTAAAGATTTTTTACTCAAATCTTGATGATTTGAGTAAAAAATCTTTACTGACATTTTTGCAATGAATATTCATGATCACAGCATGTAGCAAAACAACAGGGATTGTCATTTAAGCCATAGCTGTGTAATCCTAACATCTCCATTCTGGCTTCAGGGAAACAGTGGTACCAACATTTGTTGTTACTGGAAACTCGTGATCAGTAGCTAAAAATATTGTCACACAACGCAATGGGTATTTATGTCGCTGCAGCTATATCTGTCCTTGTAAAATTAAAACAAGCACAAACCTCTACAAACTTAGAGATAACATATTGAACGGTTAAGATCAGTGGTATTTCCCTTCAACCAAATGCCTTCAACCCTCTCCTCCATGCTCATGATTTTTCACTGAATTGTTTCAGGGTTTCAGGATGTATCAGTTACTGTTTGTAATGGGTCCGTCTGATATCACGGAGGGCTGAAACAAACAAATCAATTTAGATGCAGCGCTTGCAGCGAGGGAACAGGCAGCACGGACCTCGGAGCAGAAACAGGATATGAGGTCAGAGACGTGTTCAGCTCATGCCAAGCCGGCCTGTAGCCCAACACTTTGCCAGATGACACACCAACCCGCATTCCTCCGCACTTACACCACCTCCTAGACTCTTTGGCCAAAAAACTCCCACACAACCAAACCTTCGCCATGACCATAAAAAATCCTTTAGGCTTTTACGATGTGCGAGTTCTTGGGAAACGTACACACTACAAGGGTGTGATGAGACGAATGTGACTAAAAAAGATGAAATCGTGAAAGATCCTGAACATACTAACAGCACTTCAATAACTAATTTCTGTGCATCTTACCCATGATGCCAAGCACCACAAACAACCTTCGAGCTCTCTGGGAAGGCACTGGCCATAAAGATCTTATGAGTTTTCTTTTCGTATATTAGCATGATTTTTTCAGCCTGACACGTACCCCGAATTAATTTTATTTCTGGACAATATTTGAGGAGGCTGCGATCCAAACGAAGATGCTTACAAGTTTGGGGTGGTGTCACAAGGCTGAAATGTTTCCCACTGGAATTTGAAGCCGTTGCAGGTTGGTGAAGAAGTGTCACAAGAGTTTCCTAATCCTTTTTATCCCGAGGTGGCTCACATGCAGGTTGGGAAATTACAGCACATATTGCACGCTCAGCCGTCCCGGTGGGGGATCCCTATTTGACTCGGCCCGCCCAAGGTGTCTTCCGGTTTTTTTTTCCTAATAAAGGTTTTCTTGGGAGTTTTTCCTTGCATGCACTGAGGGTCTAAGTGCCAGGTAGTCTATGTGGGATAGGTAGGCTTGCCATGTCTTGCTAAAACTTGCTTCTGTGTCTTGTGCTTTGTTTTGCTTCTTTGTGTTTGTCTTATATCATTCTGTTCTATGACTGATTTTTGATTAGTTAGATCTAGTTAGGCTCATTCTCTGTAAAATCCTTTGAGACTACTGAATGCTTGTGATGAAGGACTATATAAATAAATTAACTTGACTTAACCCTAGCCACTGGCCAAATGCTTATCAATTTTTGTGACTGATAAGTTTGTCACAATACCAGCCATTTTAGTAGGACACATATCATAATTTAAAGGTTATTCCTATCCCATTGACTGGTAAAATAGTTCAAACAGCTGATGCATTTTGGAATTAACGAGTCACTGTGGCAAGATCAAAACGATCAGCACAGATACAGCAACCTATCAAGCCACTGATCAGAATGGAAAATAGAGAGAATAGATATGGTTTTAATGTGTGTGCAGGTTACTTTCTTTCACCAATATTGGCTAGCCAAGGCAACGTCCTGTACAGGGCCAGCAAGCGCATTGTGTGTTTGTGTGTAAGAGAGGGAAGGCATTTATTTGTGTGTGTGTATAAAGGGAGTGATTGTAACAGAGAAAACTTGTCAAGAGTCTTTCTGTGTGTGTGTGTTTGTGTGTGTGTGTGTGTGCGTGCGCGTTTATGTGTTGGGGAGGAACATTCCTGGCTGACAGACCATAATTTAAGCTCCCTGCTGGGGGGACGGGAGCTCTCCTGTCCCCCTCTGACCACCTCACCTCACACACTGGAGTCATGTAACTGTCCTCCACACACACACACACCCAAGTCACAATTGTGTTCTCTATACTGGCACACACACTCAATTTGCATATCAGCCAAATTAACACTTGCCATCAATGAAATACTGGTCAATTTTGGCTATGGCAGGTAAGTTTCTCTACCAAAGTTTCTCTTAATTTTTAGATTAGATTTTTAGTACTAAAAACCGCGGTCAATGGAAAAAAAAGTTTGATTATTGCCCTGTACACGAACACACAATTTGCCCATGTGTCACTATTCTCACACACACATGCACATATTTGCCCATGTGTCATAAGGAAATAGATTATTTGCCTATTTGACTTCTTTCCCCACACATACACATATACAAACCTATCTGGCCACTCTATATGTATGTACACACAAACCAATAAACACACACACACACACACACCACAGATATCTGTTCTCTATTACACATGCATCTGTCATCTCTCTATAAACATCAATGCGTAACTGTAAATCCTACTCCCATGCATGTGTGCTATATATTCACGTCCAATGACCTTTGATCTATATACTTCTTTCCCCACTCCCAATGACTTGTGGGTTTGATTTGCCCTGCACCATGCCTTCCCAATTACTTTCCTGAATAATATGATGAAAATTTGAATTGTGATTCATGTAGACATTACTTTTTATACATGAAAGAGAAAGGAGGTTTGCTAATGTTTAGAATTTACAAAAACCCACTTGTTATATATAAGGGGTCCTGTGAGGTGAGGACAATTGTTTGGATGAGTTTGGTGTCCCCACTCCTTTGTTTCCCCCATTGCTCTCTAACACCTTGCATCCCTCCATCACTCCTTCCCTCTTTCCCTCCCTCCCTGCTTCCTTCCTTTCCATCACTCACCCATTTGTTGTATTTGAGGGGTCCTGTGAAGCCCATGGCCTCAATGAGCTTGGTGAAGGCCCCGACCTCTTCCTCTGTGTGCTGGGGCGTCTCCTTCACATGACAGAGCTGGAAAGAGAGAGAGAGAGAAAGAGACAGGGAGGGATGAAGGGGGTGAGGAAGGAAAGGAGGAGAAGGGGTAGGAAGGAGGAGTGAGAGGGGGTAAGGAGAGACACGAGAGAGAAGGGAAAAGGAAGGAAGAGGGAGATAAGAAATAAGAGGGAAGGGAAGGAGTGAGGGAGATGAGCGGCAGAAAGAAAGAAAGGGAGACAGGGAAGAAAGGATGAAAAAAGAGGGAAGGAAGGGAAGATGACAGGGGAGAGAGAGGGAACAGTGGATAGGAGGGAGGATGAAGGGCATGATGGAGGGAGAATGGAGAGAGAGTTAGGAGGAAGAGGGAGAGTGACAACAACCTTGATAGCGATATCACAGCAGCTCCTAAAATAGGTTTTATATTCTGTGTACATATATCCTCCATTACATCAACGGCACACAGACACACACACACACACACACACACACACACACAACTGATGTTGTTGACACACACCTGCAGAACTTGGCCTTTACTGAGAGAGTGCAGCTGTTGAGTAAATTAATAGTCTGACCTATTCTCAGCTGTTGGCTGCCTCGCCTCCATGCCTTGATGTCTAAATTACTGCCTCCATGACCCAAGTTGCCCTTCATCAGTATGGGCAAAAGTGTATTTGGAAATGGTTTCAAGTAGATTCATTTCTTGTGGTGAACTTGATGTGCATACGATATTTTCATTGGTGTAGTTCTATTGTCAAGATGCAGTAAAATGCTGGCAAAAGCTACAGCTGTTACTACCAGTAAGTCCAGTGATGAGTGCCTCATTCAGTTTGGGAGTTGTGTGTCTTATTGTATCGTAGGGATGGGACGATATATCGAAACTCAATATATCGCAATACAAAAATGTGACAATACGCGTCATGGGGCAGAAAAATGAATCGTGATATTAGCTACATTTTATTCTGCTGCAGTAATCACAAATGAGATGGTTTGCTCATCACAATTTCACAATCTCTCCATCAAAAATTATATTGTCCGCACTTTGTAATGACATTTTTAAATTGTTGTTTACATTCTAGCAAGCCAGTGCCATCACTAGAAAGATTTGTGGCTCAGAAACTAACATAATTCTGCACAGTCACACTTTCTTGTCATTGAACTTTTATTTATTAAACCGTATCGTGGTTGTATCGAATCCTGAAGCCCATATCGCGTATCAAATTGTATTGTGAGATAAACATATTGTCCCATCCCTATTGTACAGTGATAGAAACCCTTTCTCGAAGATGGGCAAACGGCCTCAAAAGGTGCCAACATCACTTGAAAATTAGTAAAATGAGTAAAATGCCCTTCATGTGTTGTGAAATATTTGAAATCATATTCAGCAGCTAAGCCATTTGATTCAGTGCCTGTCTTGGGTGCATGTGTGTGTGTGTGTGTGTGTGTGTGTGTGTGTGTGTGTGTGTGTGTGGGATGGGGACTGATTACATGTTTACATGGCCTGTAATGAGGACATTTGGTAGTTGCCAATTAGTGAGTTCAGCTAAATTCCTACTCCAATATTTTCCATATTCCTCCCTTATTTTAACCATCCGTCACCTCTCTGATTTGTTCCAGTTTATTGTTCCAAGGCTATTCCTGGGTTCCTTTGTGTAAGCATTTTCATACATTTTATTTATGACCGCGATGAGATCAGCCAAAATTCTCATCTTCAGGGTATTTGTGTGCATGTACTTGTATGCATATGTAACAGTGAGCGTACTGTGTGTGTTTCAGATGGGATGTTTCAGTCATCAGCCACAGCCAGGAATGATCAGTTTGAAAGACGCAAGTTTTGCGTAGCAATACGCTTACATTGGTGTGTTTTGATATCTGTGTGTGTGTCTGTGTGTGTGTGTGTCTCCTTACCTGTGTGGTGATGTGCAGTGTCCGACATGGTGTCTGACAGGGAGAGGAGGTTCTGGCCAGTTGGCAGGCTACTAAAGCTCTGGCAAAACAAGCTTCTTGATCTAACACCTAGATGGAAAGAGAGAGAGACACAGAGAGAGAGAGAGAGAGAGAGAGAGAGAATGAGTGAGACAGAGAGAGAAAAGAGAAAAGAGACAGGAAAGAGAGAAGACAGAGGAAGCAGAAAGGGAGAGAGTGAGAAGGACCATTGTTTTTGCAAGACTAAATCTCTGACAGGCATTTGTACTGATAAGCAAACATTTGTTGGCAGAAGCATGTGGTGAGATTACAAAGTAGGGATCATCAAAAATGTTATGTAATGTAACTTTTTGCATGGCGCTACAGTAGGAAGTAGGCTCATACACCACATTTCAAGATAAACTGTTGTGGATCCACACAGTGGTATGATATGATATGGTATATGGTATGATATAGGATTTATGATGGAAATTGAACAATAGACCATGAATGAGAGCCACACCATACAGGTTTTGTTAGCACAAAATGACAAAATCAACTCATCTCACACTGAAATCTGCATTTTAAAACCCAATTTCTGTCAGATAGTATTACTCTGTCAAGAATATAAAGTGATTCTTATAAGACTTTGTTCATCCATCTCATTATAGTTAAGAGAGTGATTTGTTGAGGGTTCAGGGAATTAATATGGGATCTCTCTAGTTAACACAAATATTAATTTCTTTCTCTATAGAATTTGGGTCCACTGGAAGAAAACAACACTTTATCTCTTTATCAACTCCTTATTACATATTAACAACCACTGCAATAGTATTCAATCCCATTCATCATTTCCTGAGTAAAAATATATATATAACCTTAAATCATGTTTTGAAAAAAAAAAGAGCTCTCAGATAAGCTTAGCCCCCAGACTGTTATCCAAATTTGTGTTACATCGGATGGCCTATTAGCCTAATCTAAAATGTTCATTGGTTTTCCCTGCAAAATTAAAACTCTTAGGTTGCCCACTTTAGTCTCTTTTAAATGACCATATTGACCTGAACAAATGCGTAGCCTATTGTGTGGGCCTATTTTGTATAATTTCCTTGCAACAAACATTTGTTAAGAGAATAAATTCCAGTGCAGCTTTTTCCTAAATCACAGATTGTGAGAGGCCTCTAAGGCTCTCAGTATTATTCCTAAAGGTTGTTCAGTGCTGTGGAAAAGCCAGAACATAGGGTTAGGGTTAGTTCAAGTGAGTGTTTTAGAGCATCAGTGTCTATTTGACTTAAAAACTGTGAATTCAAATCCATTTGACTGCTTGAGAAATATAGGTCACTGGACTTTATTTCCTTTGAGAAACATAGGTCATTGGACTCATTGGTTTTGACTCGTTTCATGACAGATAACTTGAGCAGAAGTAACGGTTATTAAGCAGCACGGTCAAGTTCACCTACAGACACCAACTGACACAGGTAAGTAATCGTATTAACTAGTTAAGTTCGCTAGCTAGCGGTGTTTTGATTTGATGATGCCTCAAACACACACACATACACGTCGCCATGCCGGCCAGGTTTGGGAGCTTTCATTTGATTTTGTGGGTAATGTTATTCTCTTCAGTCACTGTTTATTTGCCGAAATCCAACTAGTTCTTATCTACCAGTTTATATGCAGTGCTACGTGTTGGCTGGCTAAAGGCTATTATTAGCCAGCTAAGCTAACGCTAGTTCTGTTACCTTTCCGAAGGCTGCTCTGGACGCTGTCACATTAACAATGTTTCTGACGGCAGACTGCAGCGGCCGCCGATACATGACTCCGCTTCAAAGTCACAATATCCTAATATTTCAGCTAAGGAGCGGGCAGCCACTTAACTGCTCCCCCCCCAATTAAACCTTCACGTTTTGTAACGCCTGTACTGTCCCACCTCCTCCTTAGCAATGTCAAAGGAATCTGTGCAGCAGCGAATAGCCTCCGCTCAGAAAACAGGCCGGCGCACGAAGGGTCCGCTTCGATACAGCACTAACTGACTGAACTTTTTTTTTTCTTTTCTTGTCATGATAATTTTTCTCAAGCTGTCCTACAGTCTGTTACCACGATTCCTGAACTTTTTCAACCAAGAAATGTAATTTTCTGCCCTGGGACGCAGGCTTCCCTAATGAAAAATCACTACAATGTTCCTATAATATTCCTGCATAGGGACTAGTGCGTCTGTAGTACTTAACAGTGGGTGTATAGCATAGACTGTGATGGTGTCACTATGATATTCATAAAATATTGCAATAGGTACTCAAAGTTTTTCCGATATATGATATGATATGATGAGTAGTAGTAGTTTAAGAAAACAGGTGATTAAATTGATGTTTCAGTGTTTTCATTGCTAACCCTAACCCTAAGCAACACAATGTAAGGAAATGGAATAAAATGCTTTTCATAGTAGCCCAGTCTAAACATTGACATACAATAAGATTACAAAACTGAGGGAAATACATTATAAAACAGAGGAACTTGTGTGCCTAAAATTATATCACAACATCAGGAAGTTAAAAGGACTGTAAGGACACTATTTTTCTCTGTTGTTTCTAAGTATAACACACATTCTGTTCTATCACCATAATTGGGTTTCAGTCTAATTATAGGCTGTCAGAGGAAGAAGGAGTAACCCTGAAAATCAACATTATAAAGCATCAGTTATATGCAAGGGGGACCCATAAAATATTCCTACACCAGACTCCAGCAGCAGCAGCACAGTGTTTCCAGTGCCGCAGAGTAAGCAGGGCCATGCATGGCTGGCTCCGCAGATTGTTCAGAGTCATCCAGGCATCCGGCTGTTTTCTGGCCCGGCCCTAAAGCCAACAGTCACACAAAATGTAATACACTTCTGCATGAGGGATCTGAGAAAATAAATGCATCAGTCTCATCCTCACACAAAAACACGTATGCAAAAACACAGGCGCACATACAGTACAGACAAGAATGTACTTCGATAACCATAAATATGTATGGAAGTGCTTTCACTCATGCACACACATCCTTTTTGCTGCTATACTTGTGAGGACGCTGTTATTGAGGGTAAGTTATTCATACCTTAATCACTAACGCTAACTAAAAACACTCACTTCCCCATGCAGCACCCTGACTGTAACCTCAAAGGAAAAATCCAGCCTAAAAAATAACTTTAACACTGATAAAAAAAATTAAAAAAAACAGCTATAAGTGAATATAGGAAACACACCGAAAATCACAAACTGATGATATCTAACAGTGTAAGTAATTTTAATTCCAACTCTAAAAAAAATACCCAAACCCCCTAATTAAAAAAAACAAACAAACAGCCATTTCCTAAAGAGTTTCCCCCAAAAAAGTTATCACAAATTACTTGTCTGGGTTTTCTTTTCTTGTGGAAAGAAGAGTTGATGAGTTTGAGTCCAAAACGAAGCATCCATCATGAAAAAAAATGACACACACTCTTGTTAAGCCAACAGCAGCACAAAATTAAAACAAACATTTTGGAGGGTAGTAGTCTTTGGTTGGAAAATGTATAATGCTTTACAGATTTGATACTAAATCATGAACTCCAGGTCAGGTAATGATTTTGTTTTTCCAAAATGGATATAATAGAGCATTTTGGAAATTAAGTCTTTATTTGGACTTCTTAAGATAATAAAAACCAGGTTCACACACACACACACACACACACACACACCGTTATGACTGTGAAGTTGTGAAATGAATGAAACAGCACAGCAGCAGCAGCAGAGGCAGGCTGGGTTTGTGAAGTGGGGATGTTTTCCTGGTCGAACAGAAGGTGAGGTAATGTTTTAGTTGCCTCCGCATCGCTCTCTAACATGTTTAATGTGTCATTTGTGAGTGTGTGTGTGAGAGCGTACATACATGCATAATATGTGTTTGTGTAGTCCTTTGTGTGTGTGTGTGTGTGTGTGTTAAAAGTAAGACCAATATGTTACTGTTAATGATTGTGACCTTCCTGACTGTGACATGAGAGAGAAACTCCACTCTGAAGGGGGGAAAACTTGTCACCTTCACACACACACACACACACACACACACACACACAGACGCACGCACACACACATACTCAGTGTTTATGTCACTAGGAAAACAGGCTAGTATTACGCCATGCTTGGAGTATGGGCCCATACTGCGCATTGTCTAAATATTGTTCATGGGCACGTAGTGAATTTGTAGGTTAGGAGGAAAAGGAAGGATGGAAGGACAGAAGAACAGAAGGAAAGAAAGAAAGAAAGAAAGAAAGAAAGAAAGAAAGAAAGAAAGAAAGAAAGAAAGAAAGAAAGAAAGCAGGGAAGAAAGAAAGAAAGTTTTATTTAGCCAAACACACAACTAGATCCCTGCTTAATAACATTCCCAGAGAAGTTAATATATTCTGATTTACTCTAATTCCCTTAGTTTCCCCTATTTTCAAATTATGTCAAAATGAACTTTCCTGGCACGCATGGAAGAGGATCCAGTCTAGGTAAACCACATGAGTCTGGAATAATCATCCTATTGTTATTATTATTATTTTGTGTTTTTCTAATTCGGCCTGGGTAGCCCTTTAACTCTGAGTCACAGTTATGGACATATTCAATCAATCTTCTGATTAATGGAATGAGAAAAATTGCGAGAGAGAGAGAGAGAGAGAGAGAGAGAGAGAGAGAGAGAGAGGGAGAGAGAGAGAGAGGCCGAGAGAAATAATCAGAGTGAAAGAATGAGAAAGAGAAAAAACTAAGAGAGAGAGAGAGAGAGAGAGAGAGAGAGAGAGAGAGAGAGAGAGAGAGGAATGAATGCTTTGGCAACACATAACTTATTCTTGTAAAGCCAACTTGAATTTAATTTAAATTGGGGGAGAGACAGAGGGAGAGAGAGAGAGAGAGAGAGAGAGAGAAAGGGGAGAGGCAGAGGGAGAGAGAGAGGGAGAGAGAGATAAACAGAGAGAAAAACGAAGCGAGACATAGAGATAGTGACAGAAGAGGGGCAGAAATAGAGAAAGAGAAAGAAAAAGAGAAAATTAAAGGTTTGAGGAGACAGACAAAGGAGAGACTGAGAGAGAGAATCAGAGTTTAAGAGAGTGAGGAAGAAAAGAGAAAGAGAAGTAAACAGAGAGAGAGAGAAGTACTGAGAGAGAGAGAGTGGAAAAAACTGGGAGAGAGCGTGGAAGGGAAAAGGAAAAGGTCAAGGAGAGTTTTCTGGACCAGCAGTCTGGTCAAGACCCAGACGTTTGTGTCCGAGGAAATGAAATCAGAGTTTTTAGATTGATGCTGAACGTGAACAGTTATAATAATACTGCAGCGCTGAGTTATGAGCCTGGGCTGAGTGGGGTAACGTCAGGTCTAGTCACTGCTATTTCCTCGGCAGCCAGTCAGATGCCGATGCTGTACTCCCTTGCAGTGACCTCACCTCTCTCCCTCACACACACACACACACACACACACACACACACACACACACACACACACACACCACTTCCCATCCATGACCTCGGCCCAGCGTTGAAATCCTTTCCCAGGAAGCGACCAAAAATCCGCAGCAGTCTGCCTCTGTTCAGGACTCCAAATGTACGCACCGAACAAAACTCACAACACACCAGCCCTCAAAATGACTCCTAATATATTGATCAATATATTGAGCTGAAGTCTGCTTCTTATGCTGTTGTAATCCTGTCTTATTTTTAACTGACCAGGCTTTTAAAAGTGACAGAAAACTGAATCGATCTCAGAGAGTTTAATTTTGCATGAAGAAAATTCTGTTTGAGGGTTTTTTTTTCCATCCTGGCAAAATTAAAATCATGGGGGAAACACTGAATCTTGCTAATTTGTTTGGCATGAAAATGGTTCAATTAAAGATATAGAATAAAAGCACAAAATATCCTCTCTCAGAAGCTTTAATACACAAATATCAATATCGGTATTGGCCTCCAAAAGCCCATATTGATCAAACTCTAAGCACTATACATTACACAGAAGTCACACTTTTCACTGCTTACCTGTTGAGCTCCACTACTGCTGCACTTTGGCTCCATCCCCAAGAAGAAATGTATATTTTCAAATTGTCCTCTCTTGTCAGTCTGGCTAGTTGGTGCTTGAGGTTTCAGTTATATTGATTACTTTCTTCTGTTGAATATTCAATAAAGAATTGTCTGCAGCACTAATACAGGACACATAGCCTACTGTACAGGATAAAGGCATGAAGGGGGACTTCAGCTCTGGCATTGAAGGATAAGTTCAGTGATTTCTGACCTATATATAATTGAATGAATGAATGAATGAATGAAATTTTATTATTGTGTCGTGCATACAATTGTATGCCCAGCCCGCATGGGCTTACAAGACACTATAAATCAAGCCAGGACAAGAGTACAGTGTTGTCAAACAACAGAGAAAGGAAATAAAGAAACTAAAGCATCTTTCACCTTCAGATCTTCAGACCATCATTGAGTAGGGCAGAGTAGGTCAGATTTTAAACAATTGCACATGGAGCCAGGTAGAGTTTAGTAGAAGTGAAATATAAAATATAAATGCGTTGGTCGGTCGCCATATCGTTTTCACAAACTCGCTTTTTTGGAGATATTTTGACAAACCCCATTTGTACTCATCGTTAGCATCATTTCAACCAACAGCTGACTCTGAAGCCAATATTGTCTGCAGGTCCAAGTGCTATAGGGAAGTAAGAGACAAATTATATACACATCCAAAATTGCTGAACTTATCCTTTAATATCCAAGAGGCATTCACTACCGTAATTATGGGTATGGTGTTGATGAGGTTAGGGTGCAGGGAGCATCTGATATCCTCACTAAAATAAACTGGAAGTAACAAAACTGTTCTGCTTTATGTTTCTCAACACTTTGTCTCCAATTTCCGAGCCACAAGAATGTCAGCTTCAAAACTAAACTTGATGAGTCAACCTGAGGCCTCGCTTCTCTCTCCATGTGCGTGTGTGTGTGTGTGTGGGTGTGTGTGTGTGTGTGCAAGCCAGTTATATGTTGCTGTGTGCCTCTGTGAGTGTGTGTCTGTGTCTTCCATGCATGCGCCTGTGTGTGTTTATATGAGCCTATGCCTGTGTGTGTATGAGTGTCTGTGCATGATTGCCTGTCTGTAACTGTGTCTATTTCCTGTGTGTGTGTGTGTGTGTGTGTGTGTGTGTTTGTATTAATAAAGAGTGATAAATGGCCGGCTCAGAGGAAACGTTGGATTCCTGCTCGGCTCCTGTTCCTGTGAGAAACCTCGCTAAAGAAAGCAGACATAAATAACGGCTGCCACCCCACCATCCTGCCCCGCAATACTACACTCTGTGTGTGTGTGTGTGTGTGTGAAAATGTGAGTGTGTTTATGTGTGTGTAGGTATGTGTGTGCCCACTCTTAACGCTATCCCATTGGAGAGAAAGGGCAAAGAAAACAAAGGTCAAGCATACTCTCTCTCTCTCTCCCACACACACACACACACATACACACACAGACAAATGCACACACTCACAGGAGCGCATGTACACACACACACACACACACACACACACAGAGAGAGAGACACATGCACACAAAAGCAAGAGAGTGATGGCCCTGCCTCTCCTCAAAGACACATAGTAAAGTGTGTATGTGTTTGCGTGTGTGTGTGTGTGTGTGTGTGTGTGTGTGTGTGTTGTGAACCTCTCTGTTCCATCATCTGCCCCTGCTACGGGGCAAAAAGTCAGCGAGCGTCCCAGTGAAGTGTGTGAGTGCCTTGTTTCCATCAGTCCTAGCTACAGTACCCACATGGCCCCTGTTTTTAAAGAGTTGTTTCTGAAGGAACGGAGCCATTAAGAAAGCAGCGTTATTAGCACTAAAGTCCAGGAGCCATTAAATCGACCCGTAACAGATGATTGCAGCTTTAGATTAGATTCAGAGGCAATTTACTTCATAATGGAAACGGCTGTATTAACCACATGCTGCTCGTAAGGTAATGGCATCCTCACTGGGAATAAAAGTAGACTTAGATTAGATTCAAACTTCATTTTGTTCATAAGCGGAGACAGATGGGGGGCCGTCCTGGTGGCTCAGCGGGCTAAGGCGCAGACCGTGAGCCCGAAACGTTGCAGGCTTGAGTCTGACTCGAGATGTTTGTTGCATGTCGTCGGTTTTTTTTTTGGCCCGGGGTGTTCACACACACAGTGAGCAAGATGATCAACAAGTCACCAGAGGGACATTTGTTTCCCGCAGAGCCGAGCGACCGGGGAAACTCAGCCGACGGTCGGGAAAAGTTGGCCGCGGCTCAACCTTTCACGGTCACAACAGCCAATCAGATTCCCACACTTCCTCGATGCCCTACTGATGTGATTTTGTTTCATAAACAGTGATTCCAGAGCGAGATGGACGCAACTGTCGAGGCGTTCGCTCGAGTTTACATTTTTCAATAGGGCTGCAACTAACAATTATTTTCATTGTCGATTAATCTGTCGATTATTTTCTCGATCAATCGATTAGTTGTTTGGTCTATAAAATGTCAGAAAATGGTGAAAAATGTCGATCAGTGTTTCCCAAAGCCCAAGATGACGTCCTCAAATGTCTTGTTTTGTCCCCAACCCAAAGATATTCAGTTTACTGTCATAGAGGAGTAAAGAAATCAGAAAATATTCACATTTAAGAAGCTGGAATCAGAGAATTTTGACTTATTTTTCTTAAAAAATTACTCAAACCGATTAATCGATTATCAAAATAGTTGGCGATTAATTTAATAGTTGACAACTAATCGATTAATCGATTAATCGTTGCAGCTCTATTTTTCAACGAAATTCACCTGACGCATTAAAGCAAAAGCCAATCAGCTCCAAGCTCTAACTATATCCAGGTGCCTGTAAATCCCCCCCCCCCCCCCTACCTATTTACATTCAGAAAAATGTGTATTAATACCCACAGGCTATTTGTGAGCAATAACACAGACCAATGACATCAGCACAAAAAAAGCACGATTCCCCAAAGTAGACATTTGGTGGGGCTGCCAAACCTGCTGCAACAGGATTACAATGCAAGAATGATGGAATAAAAAATAAAAACAAGAAATCGACATTGTCTCATCATTCCTCACCTCACCAAAAGGACTATCGCCCCGGCTACTTTCTGGTGTGTCAAGCGGTATCATCAAACTGGCTTGGCATGTCGTCACGCCAATTTCACTCCCTTATTCTTCAAGAGCGGGACACAGTGAAGGAAATAGACAGAAAGATAGATGGAAGGGTGAAAGAGGGGGAAAAAATAGTGGAAAAACGAGATGAAACGCAATACAGAGGTATGGAAGGGTGGATGAGAAGACGGCAGGATGGATGAGCGCTGAGGAGGGTGAAAGATGAGAGAGAGAGAGAGAGAGAGAGAGAGAGAGGGCGAGGAAATGAGAGGAGAGGAAGAGAGAAAAGGGAGTATGAGTGTGTGATGAAAGAGGAGCTCTCAAGCTAAGACAGCCTGATTTCCTGAGTGTTTAAATGGCGCGGCTAAAACAACACCAGACATGACAAGTTTAAGCCTCAGGTTATGCTAACACTCCACCTCTCTCTTTCTTTCTCTCTCTCTCTCTTTCTCTCTCCATCCTCTTTCTTCTTCTCTTTCAATCCCTCGCTCTCCCATATCCTCACTCTCTGCCTTTCTTTCGCTTTACCTCTCTCTCTGACTGCAATCTCTTTCTCTCTCTCTCTTTCTCTCTCTCTCTCTCTCTCTCTCTCTGGCTAGTGTTACCACTAACACCTATTGACGCAGGACAGGGTACCAGCCTGCTGTACAAACTGATGATCTAACCGCCACAGCTGCTGTGTGTGTGTGTGTGTGTGTGTGTGTCCAAGTGTGTGTGTGTGTGTGTGTGAGTGTATGTGCGTGTCCATGGTCCGTGTGTATACATATTGCAAGTGTGGGTGTGTATATTCATGAAACATAATATACCTTCCGCTTTAGCAATGACAGCACATAGAACAGAACAAGTGACACTTTAAGAGCAGGAAGTTTACTCTGCAGCAGACAGAGTTTCTCATTTCAGATGGTTTCTGTTTACTTGGCACTTTGTACCCACTAACCTATTCTATTCTATTCTATTCTATTCTATTCTGGTGAATTTCACTGTCCCAGCAGACTTGGGAAGAACGTTTTCCACTACTGAATACTGAATTTGAATTCTGGCTACTGATAAATGCTTTAAAGTAGGGCCGGGCGATTTGGTTGAAATCAATATCACGATAATCATACAAATTTTTCTCGATATCAATATATATCAAGATATGGTTCATGTATGCAAAATCACGTTAAATAATCAAATTAATGTCCATCTCATTGAACCGAATGGTAATGTTAGGTGTGATGTCAAACAAAACAGAAATATTCAAATAATATTCCTACCATACCTCATTTTATCAGAGCTTAAAAAGTGGATACAGACAACTTTTCAACTTTCCCCCCGTTGTCCCCCTCTAGCGTTTCCAAGTGTTATTGTTGTTTGCGCTGCTGTTGCAAAGACAACCGGATCGCTTTCTGTTAGAGCCTAGCTCCCTGCAACAGAACAAACCATCTGTCTGCTTATCAACTCCTTGATCATAACACAATATAGTAACTTTCACCACTGCTCATTTTAGAAAGGCCACTGCAAGAAAACGTGTTCTTTGTTTAGATTATCAAACGGACAATGGATCATTTGTTTGTTTCTGGCTGCTAGCGTTAGCGTTAGCAACATGGCTAACATTGCTAACGCTAGCTACAATAGCTAACGCTAGCAGCCAGAAACAAACATAGTTAGATGTTTGTTTCTTTTGTTCTAGAAACAAACATAGATGTATGTTTCTGGCTGGTCCTGGCTTCCTTGTAGCTCTTGGTTTGTTTTCTGGCTGCTAGCGGTAGCGTTAGCAACATGGCTAACGCTACCGCTAGCAGCCAGAAACGTTAGCAGCATGGCTAACGCTACCACCAGCAGCCTGCTACTGTCCAAACTACTACTGTCCAAAGCAAGAAACAATCCCAATTTAGAAACCCCGATCTCAGTGCTATGATAGAGGGTAGAGTTTCCACCGTCCGCCATTTCCGCTACTGGGGATAGCTACCTTTTTTTTTTTTCTTTTTTTTTAAACTGGGGATAGCTACCGGACCTCTGTTGGTTGCGCAATGGATGACGCATTTCCTTTGTGCCGTAAGTCGAGCCTTCCTTGTCCCGGGAGATCGTGCCCGGTGGCAGACAGAATTGCATAGTGAAAGCGAGGCTTATAGGAAACCAATCTAAACGCCGATGGTGTCATTATTCTATAGCCGTTACACTGTGCAATCATCATTTACTTCATAATGATAAGTTAAAGCAAAAAAGTTGTCTATAGAGTCTTTAAGTAAAATTTGCTTGTCATCATCAATTTAGACAGCAGAAATGTGTGTCACAATATTAAAATATCTTCATATCATCACGATATGATTCCACTGAAAGACGATAAACGATAATATTGAATTATTGCCCAGCCCTACTTTAAAGTGGTAATCAGCAATATCCATGTCTTTTTTTTTTGTCATAAACGCCACTAGCCGTTTATGACTTTGCGATGCAGTGTTTCCCATACAGAAGCACAAAATCAAAAGTTGCTCACTGTATAGAAATAGATCTAAAATGATCTCTAATGCGCCTGATGTCGCATCACGTCATGTCTGTGATTTGGAGATGCACGGACAGCAGACTGAACTCAATCCACTGAGTCTCTCGGTGTGAAAACAAAAGTGAAACTTAACTTTCCACAGTCAGTAACGGGGATTTGCAGACAGTAACTCGTCTTCGCTGCCCTACAAACTTTAGCAGTCGGTGACGTCATCTTGTGGTATTTAAGTAACGTTAGTCGAATCAGGTAATTTAACCGTGTCTCAGTGCTTCAGTGTCATAGAATTGAACACATGTGCCATGGGTCTGTACAGGATCTGTGCTCGTCTTTGTCTGTTCAGCCATGGTGGCTTTCGCTGCTCATGCTAACTACCCAGTTCTTCTGTGTATTCCAAATAAACTGCTGTTGCTGCTGCTGGAAACATAAAAACGCATCACTTCCTTTTGCATCAGAGGATTTTTCCTGGGAAAGACCTACCAGTCCCTCAACCGGGTGTTTAGAACAGCGAGTGTAAAAGCTTTCATGAACTGGATAAACGTGGAATCACTGTTGTGTTACATCAATCGGTGATAGAGAGAGCAGCAAAACGGACATTTATAGGAAAATGTCACAGATTATTACTTTAAGTAACTGATCAGCTACTCAAAGATAGCAAAGACGACAGATCTGCTTATGTGGTGAATCCCTACTCCGTCTTACGTGCTTCCTCTGCATCGGTGCAACAGTAAAGAGTTCCTGACCCCAAAAAGTTCCAGTATTGCAGGTTATTTGCCCTTGCACCCCCCCTTCCTGCAGCTGGTCTGATATTTTATCCTTTGTGAACACTGACTTAGGAAAACACCAGCCGGAGGAAACACTAGAAGGCTTGGAGCGGCGGACAGGTAGAGACGGTAATGTGCCGACAGTAAGGTCTGGAAACGGTTCCATCTGTATTATGTGAGAGAGAGAGAGAGAGAGAGAGAGAGAGAGAGAGAGAGAGAGTGAGTGAGTGAGAGAGAGAGAGAGATGGGTTGGATTGAAAGAGTGAGGGAGAGTCAAAGAGGGAGAGGATGGAAGGCAAGTGATGAAGACAGCAAGAGAGAGAGCGGGAGTGGGAAGACTTAAGAAAATTACAATAAAGTGAGTGCAGAGGTAGAGAGAGGCAGAGGATGAAGTGAAAGAGAGAGAGAGAGAGAGAGAGAGAGAGAGAGAGAGAGAGGTGAAGGACTCACCCAGAGGAGTGAGAGTGCAATGAAGTCAAGTTCTAAGTTTCACTAAAGTGTTTCCTGGCAATACCGTGTGTGTGTGTGTGTGTGTGTGTGAACGTGATTGTACAGTTTCTGTGTCTGTGCACATTTGAGCTTACACGCATATGTACGAATGTGATTACATATATATGCATGCCTGTGTGTGTGTGTGTGTGCACGTGCGTTTTTATAGACCCCCCGCCTCGAGGTCCCGTGGCATCGGATCCCTCTGGCTCAGACACACCGGACTTTAGGCCAAGGTACACTTTCATTTTTATCAAAGATGAAGTGTGGGCAGTCAAGCCTGATTTCATATTCCCGACTTTATGACCCAACGCCAGCGCAACGCTCCCGCATCTGAAACAGGTCAACTTTTCAGGAATACAGAGAAACGAGTTGATGTTATCGTCCATTTGATTACTCCCTACAAGCCTCCCCACACTCTCCCCTGGATACTTTTTTTTTTTTTTTTTACATTGAAATGCATTTTCAGTAGTTTGTCTTGGCCGCAGGGTTGTTATAATATTTTCTGTGTGCGAGAGACAATGCCAGCTGTCGATTACAGTAAAATAACAGAAATGGTAAAAGCAGAGCGGGGAACTTGGACATCCTGGCGGGCTAAGGTGCGAGCCATGTGCTCATGTTCTCATCTCAAATCTGACTCGAGACCAGCGGTGGTCTTGCTGCTCAAAAAACGTATTTTACGTTTGGGACAAAAGTAACGTTTTACTTAATTCCTAAAGTAATAGCAGTTATACATCCACCATTGACTGAAAGCAGCAAGTTAACACCCGTTCTCTGGGGATTATCAAAAGTTCAAAAGTTCAAAATCAGTAAAGTGAAGTAGAAGTAGACGAGGCAGGTTGAGGGAAAGTGGAAACACCAAAAAAGTAAATTACAACACTTCACAAAATAACATCACAGATTGATCATATCTACCAATGGTGGATGTATGGGCATATCAATAGCTTGAAAGTGTGATCAGCTGTGGGTTATACTTGTCTATGCCCCATGCCCCTCACTCAAAACACAACATGTCTTGTGGCTGCGTTGCTACGGTGACCAGACGTCCCGGTTTGTCCGGGATTGTCCCGGTTTCAAGATGGGTGTCCCGAGTCCCGACAAATATCTGTAAAACACTAAAATGTCCCGGTTTTCAACATTCACTACCAAATTGTCCTGGTTTTCACCACAATTTTAAATAATAATAGTATTATACTTGTTTTCAGCGCTTATATAGACGTTTATCATGTTCTGTCCCGCTCATTATTACCTAACCCAATCAAAAAACATAAACAATGCACCACATAAACTATGTTTTGGTGGATTTTTGGAGACAAAATTTCATTTTTCGTTTGCTGAGGCGCTGTCCATGGTGTTGAAAGGTGCAGTCACTAGGTGTGCTAAGCGCTGAAATAATTGTCCCCCATCCTGATGAAAAAGCCTATGGTGCGTGCATAAGCGCTTACATGTGAGCGTGTGGTACACTTAAGGGTCCCGGTTTGGGGGTTTGAAAATGTGGTCACCCTATGCATTGCATTCTGGTCTATTTTCTGCTACTGTCAGTGGAGAAATTGGTCTCTCTCCTCTTCTCCGATGGATTTCTCCCTGTATGGTTGTTGAACGTCTCTCGGTGCAAAATGGCGGCTCTAGAAAGAAGCCCTCGCTCTTTGATTCAGAGGGACTGACACCAAAACCTGACGAACTCCACTGCATGGTAAATCCCTCAGTGTGATGTCACATCGTCCCAACCTGGTAGAACTCACCAGGTAAAAAACACGGCATCCAACTTCACCTGTTCAGCCACCAAACCCTCCACCAAGCAGCTTTTTAACCTTTTTCACACGAGGCAGCAGGGTGACAGACTGCTGTCAGAGTGGGCAGGGAACCGCTGACAGAAAATATGACTCATTCACTACTGCTCCAACGCACGTACATGTATGTAGCTGTACTAACACGCAACGACACATATGTTATGTATATGTCAGCACACAGGCAAAGATAAAATGATGCGTGCACATAAACCACACTCCACACACACTTACACAGTCTCTTTAATACGCACACACACCCTCAAAAACACACACGAAACACGTTTTTGTCCTCTCTTAAGTTCTCTCTCTCTCAAACACACACACACACACACACATACACAGACACACACACAAGCATGGGTACAGTTAGTTTGTTCAGTGTTTCCTGGCCGAGGGCAGGTCATGCCTAGGTGGGGAAACTGTGACATGTCAGAGACGCCCCTGATTATAGCCGCTACGGGAACACAGCCAAAACTAACACACACACACACACACACACCGCCGCTTGGCCCCTGGTGTGTGTGTGCCAGTAGCAAAGACCCATGGGAACCAAAGCATCTGTAGGTTTGGGGCTCCGCAACAAAAGGATCGGAGGGCGCCAGTGTGGTAAATCTGGCCAAATGAAGAAGGAAAACAAAATCTGTGACGACCTTTGTAGTAAACTAAACAAATGGAAAACTTCAGTTACACTTGATGAACAAGTGAAAAAGGAAACATTTATTCTGTTAAAACCAATGTGTTTTGTCACGGTCGCCCTGACAACCCAGATGCTGATGAAGGGTGTTATAGTGAGAGCGCACGCTGCAGAATGAAAACATGGCAGACGGTAGCCTAAAGGTTAGAGAAGTGGCTGGAAAGTCGCCGGTTTGCAGCACAGGATTGACTGGGGAAAACCTGGCAGAGGCGGTAGAAGTACACAAACTCCTTACTCAAGTAAAAGTGCAAATACTCATCTGAAAATATCCTCTGGTAAAAGTTGAAGTACCGTTTCAAATCCTTTACTCAAGTCAAAGTATAAAAGTACAGTTTTAAATTTACTTAAAGACTCTATAGACAACTTTTTAGAATAACGGCTATAGAATAATGACACCATCGGCGTTTAGATTGGTTCCCTATAAGCCTCGCTTTCACTATGCAATTCTGTCTGCCACCGGGCACGATCTCCCGGGACAAGGAAGGCTTGACTTACGGCACAAAGGAAGTGCGTCATCCATTGCACAACCAACAGAGGTCCAGTAGCTATCCCCAGTTAAAAAATTAAAAAATTAAAAAAAAGGTAGCTATCCCCAGTAGCGGAAATGGCGGACGGTGGAACAACCGCAGTGACAGTGGAAACACTACCCTCTATCAACAGCCCACAAACATCTCACTATGTTTGTTTCTGGCTGCTAGCGTTAGCTATCATAGCTAGCGTTAGCAATGTTAGCCATGTTGCTAACGCTAGCTAACGCTAACGCTAGCAGCCAGAAACAAACAAATGATCCATTGTCCGTTTGATAATCTAAACAAAGAACACGTTTTCTTGCAGTGGCCTTTCTAAAATGAGCAGTGGTGAAAGTTACTATATTGTGTTATGATCAAGGAGTTGATAAGCAGACAGATGGTTTGTTCTATTGCACAGAGCTAGGCTCTAACAGAAAGCGATCCGGTTGTCTTTGCAACAGCAGCGCAAACAACAATACCACTTGGAAACGCTAGAGGGGGACAACGGGGGGAAAGTTGAAAAGTTGTCTGTATCCACTTTAAAGTATAAAAGTAAAAAGTAGT
Organism: Centroberyx affinis; assembly: GCF_046629955.1. Classification (NCBI taxonomy): domain Eukaryota; kingdom Metazoa; phylum Chordata; class Actinopteri; order Beryciformes; family Berycidae; genus Centroberyx; species Centroberyx affinis. The sequence goes on from NW_027279489.1 coordinate 129,940, forward strand.
CCTTTAAAAAAGGCTTTTCAAATGTACTGAACTGGTTCTCTGTTGAGTGTTCCTCAGAGTTTGCAGCTCAAATCACTAACATTAAATCTAGCAGCTGAATTCACGAACGTTAATTCTCTCTCTTGTTGCTTCTCTCGTCTTCGTGTTCTTTCTCTCTCTGTCCCGTTTCTTCCTTTTTAGTGTCGCTTTGGTCTGGTGCGAAAAAAAAACAACAAAAAAACAAAAAATCAGTTGGTGATTTCCAGAGAGTAACGAGTCTGTTTTGAAAATGTAGTGAGTAGAAAGTATAGATTTTGCTTTTGAAATGTAGTGAGTAAAAGTAAAAAGTCTTAAAGTGAACGAAAAACTTGAGTAAAGTACAGGTACTTGAAAATCTTACTTTGGTACAGTGATGAAGTATTTTTACTTTGTTACTTCGTGAAGCAGAGTTATGCTGCAAAAAACCTCAAGTGTGCTCAGTAAATCCCTTTCATGGATAAATAACGGTTAAGGAAATGGCCAAACCTTCAGAGACATCCTCAATATTCTATTAGCAACCTTGCAACTATCACTTTTTGAAAAATATTATCAACACCTTTCCGTACAATTTACAATAGAGAAAAATGAACAAACCTCTGTGAATAAAAGGGTATTTTTTTGTAATTATTCCATCCAACAGCCCACAAAATCAGGGTAAAAAGGAAATGTAGACTTTTCACATTTGGAGACATCCTCAATTTTCTCTTTGCAACCACTTTTTGAACAGTAATCCAACGGTTTGCTCTCTTTCAACAACCAAAACGATATTTTTACCAGTTACCTCTGCCTTTCACAAACAAGGAAACATGAGAAAAAATGAGATTTTAATGGTTAGTATGACAGAATGCTGTGGCATTTCTCCAGCGGTGACGATTTGGTTCTCCAAAAATTGTTTAGAAATCTGCGGGTGAGGTAGTGACATTTGTTGCGTTAGTCATTTTAACAGAACAAATGAAGAGTTTCATTCCAGTGAGATATCTACCATTTGAAAAAAAAAAATGACAGCTACATTTACAAAATGATTGCTGAAATGAAAGCAAAAGACTTAAGGGATTAGTAATGGTGTTATGAGTCATCTTTAGACCTCTGCTTACAAAACACTTCTGTTTCTGAGGATAGAATCATCTGTGGATGTTTCTTTTTAAATATTCAGTGATGAATTTCAGGCAACAGAGTCTTTCCAAAATGGATGTGTGGTGTTTTGGAATGAAACCTTTGAAACCTTGTTTTCTTGTTCAAGTGTAGATTTCCACTTGATCAACATCCTATCAAGAAAGCATTCATGTTTTAACGGCTTCAGAAAAAAAAGCAGTTAAATAAGTAGAAATCTGGATGTTGGGCCTTAGCCTGTGTCTCTGTCTCTCATCTTTCCTGTCACTCTCAAAGCAAACTGCGATACAAACAATCGTAAAACAATTAGGAGAGAGCATGGTGCCTTATTTTATCCAAACTGTCTCTCAGGACAGCGAGTGTGTGCATTTTTAGTACAGGAGGAATTAAACACTACGAAACCAAACCCCTTCATTCAAAAAGTAAGGTTAGTATCACAGGTTTTTAAGGGGTTTATTCATAGGTTGATTCGTGGAGACACTAGAAATTAAGAGATTTTTTTATGCCTTTTGTGCATGGGTTTTTAATGAGTTATCAGTGGAAAGTGTCTAGAAAGTAAGCACTCAAACATTAAGGGGTGTTTAAGGAGATTTTGATGGGGTCGCCTCCATTAATAACTCCCTTAATTCATTTTAAGGGCAAATTGCATGAATTAAGAGATGAATTAATGAAAATGTATGCAAATGTAAGGTTATCTTAAGGGATTAATACTTTGTAGAGAAACCCTGGCATCCTGGCAGTGTTAGTGCCATGCCATATCTACTGAGTGATGAGGGATCAATTCATGATGAAACTCAACAATTCACCTTTGAGCCCCTTTGACTTTGTGTTTATCAGCCTGTCACAACGTCGGATAATGTTTTGTGACTAAACACAGCAGTCTAATGTTCATTTCCCCATTGAAATGACAAGGTAACGTCATAGGAATATAAAAATTATTAATGGTATTATCAATTATCTAAACTAGCAGTGCTATTACATTGCCAAAACCTTTCCAAGTCCCTACAATTCACAATACAGAAGAATGAACAAAATACTCTGGGCTTGTAACCTGGGAATTAGCAGCCTGACAAAAGGAAATTGTTTTGCGACGTCTCCATCATCAGCCTGCAGATTCAGGGTCACAAGGAAATGTATTTTGAATACATGGATGCACAGAAAAAAAAAGGTTTTGAAAAAGCAGAGCTTTGCACGACAAGAACAAGAGTTTATACAAATACAGGAGTTGTAAACATGAAGTACGTGAGCAAGAGGAATGTTTGGATCACGCAGAGTGAATATATGAAACACATTTCTTCAATCACAATACAGCGTCCCAAGTGTTTTTGGCTTTCCAAACACAAGCCCAGGTTTCAGAGGGGTTTACTTTGGACCCTCACACCTCAGCCCTCTGCCCTGCTTTTTACCCTCCAGACTTCCTCAAACCAAACGAGGCTTGGAGCGTGATTTTAGGGAAAGGTGCGATTTAAAAATAATAATAGTAATGCGATCACTAGGAGTCGACGGACATGGGTTTTCGAAGGCCGATACCAATGCTAATATTTTTGGATTGAAGCTGCTGATAGATGATATTTAGGGCTGATATTCAATATCAAAATTTTCATACCGAAAAAACTGTTCACTGTTTCCCCCAGAATTTTATTCTTTTTGGCAGGGTGGAAAAGCCTCTGAAACCTCATGCATACATTTGCATAGTTGTGTGGAATCCAATCAAAATGTTGCATTAGAATCAGTTCAGTTTATGGCTTCCTATAGACAACCAGTGCAGTATTGATCACTTATACAACTAGAAAATGTGCTCAGTAGAGCACAGACCTCCGCCAAGTCTGACAACACCCCGCAAGGCAGTTATGCACCTTTTGGCCCAACACCACGCCCCCTTTTGGCCAATCGACATGAAAAGTTAATCAGTTCATCCTTGGCCCATAACCAACCTTCATATTAAGTTTTGTGCAGAACCGTGACCGACTTTTTGAGACATCCTGCTAAGAGACGGATGGACAAACACAGACGCGGGTGAAAGCATTACCTCCTTGGCGGAGGTAATAAATCTGTTATCAAATTGAATCATATCCATCATATTGGAGGTGGATGACAGTGACCGATATATGGATTTTAACAAAGGGCAAAATTGGCCTGATATATCAGCAAAACCATATATCAGTCCAACCTTAATAATCACCTGTTTAGTGATGCATGAAAAGCTACAAAACATTTTACTGGGAGCATGGATTTTAGTTTATCTGGGATAGAGGACAGAGTATTAAATGATAGCATCTTTCATCAGAGGCAGCAATGTCTTGTTATGTCAACTCAAAGTTTATTTAAAGTGCAATGTCACACCAGTGTGTCTCAGTACACTTTACAGCAACAAAACAACATTAAAAGAATCAAGAAGAGACATAACAATAAATGCTTGTAAAGATTAAACAATATAAAACCACAAAAATAACACAATGAAAAATAAGATCGAAACGTGCGAGCTGATAGTGGATACAAGGTGAGGCTAGCACTCGAGGCTATAAGCACCAACCCACAGGAAAGCTCTTGGCCTGCTGTCGCCTTTCCGCTGAGAAGTGCCAAACGTTAGGTGGAACGGTCGAAGGGAGGGCAATCTCACTCACAATCAACAATGGCTCACAAATAACAGAGCGCATTAGAGGAGGAGATGTTTGGTTTAGTTTTGTTTAATTGGCACAGAAAATCAATTGCAAAAACAGAGGAAATAATAAAAAGAAAAGGAATGCGGGAGAAAAGGGAACCCTGGAGGAATTCTTCCCACAGGAGTCGCTTTCTGGAGGAGCGAGGCGAAGCTGAAAGTGCAGAGAACATCATGATGCCTCCTCTTTCCATAGAGCGACCAGGTGAAGCCAGGTGAAAACTACAGGTGGGTCCCTTCTTGACGTTTTGAATTTGCATTCAAAGAGTAAACCCACCTACTGTCTGTTCTACTGCAGGTTTGTCCAACCTCCCAGAAGTCATAGGCTCTTATTGTTTTTTAAAATCCATTAAAAACTGCTCAGAGACATACGGAAGCCGAGAACGGCCGTGCTTGCAATTATTTTTTTAAATGTCGTTATCTTGAGATCACAAGTTAATTATCTCGAGAAAACGAGCTTTGTTATCTCGAGATAATTAACTCGTGATCTCAAGATAACGACATTTAAAAACATAATTGCAAGCACGGGTTAATAACGGGTTAATTTATCTCGTTATCTCAAGAAAACAAAAGTCGTTTTCTCGAGATAACGAGATAATTTATCACGAGAAAACGACTTTTGTTTTCTCGAGATCACGGGATAATATGGAAAACTTGAAAGAGTGTCTGGTTCATTTGATCACACCTGATTTCAGCCTTCAAGATCACTGTCGACTGTCGGGGAGGATTCATAACTGAACAGGAAGCATAAATGTGTAGTTTTGTTTGCTGCAGTTACGATTTTCAGCTTAAAAATCAGTTGCTACAGTTGTCAAAACGCCCTATGCATGCTGGCATGGCACTCCTGATCTGATAAATATTATAAGTAGTAGGAGGAAACACATTTTGTTTTCTCGTGATAACGGGTTGATTATCTCGTTATCTCGAGATAACGAGATAATTAACTCGTGATCTTGAGATAGCGGCATTAAAAAAATAATTGCAAGCACGGCCGTTCTCGGCTTCCGTAGGAGACATACCGCTGCATAGGCAAATGTAATCCATCATTTTAAATAACAGGTGTATTGTATTTTTTAACACAACTTAATAAAGCCACAATCATCGCAGCTGCAATCGTATCAAACGTAGTTACATTCTACCTGAATTTAATGTGAAGAGGTCATTGCACATCTCCAGCCAGGCGTTGCCTCCCGCTCTACCTTAAGTTTTGTTTTGCCAGAGATAATCTAAAATGGAGAGGAGATTCACCACTCTGTTTACTTTCAGTGTTACATCTGGATTATGAGCGCCCCCTGGCACAGTACGTGTAAATGAGCAAAAAATGATTAGGTGTGAATGGGGCTACATATCTGAAGCTTTTTGCAGACTGTGCAGTTGTGACTGACTTTTGCGTTCACTTCATGTCAGACCATTGGAAAGAAACAAAATCTTGATTATCAGCCTGTCAGACTGAATATTGAAGCCTTTCCATGGATTGGCTGACCTTGACTTGAATGAACAAAGACCACTAACCATCTTTGAAGACGAAAGATTTTTCCCAGATGTGAAAAATTTTAGATGGACAAAATGACACAGTCTGCAAACACCTTAAGCCTGTTCATGTGAATATGCAGCTGTTGTTTTGAAATGAATTCAGCTCCAGCATCTCCTAATACCATAGCTTGCATGACCACTTACTGACAATTTTCAGAGTTTTTTTTTTTCTGACACAAATTCCCCCCCAGCATCATAGCTAACTTACACTTATTGGCCAAGCGGTTTAAAAAAAAAAAAATCAACATGAAAGTGTTGTTTGTGACGGTATTGCGGCTCCAGTAGCACCGGGCCAATCTGAGAGTGGTTTTCTTTCTGCTACACCCGCTCTGATTCTGCCTTGTCACTGCCACCAGTGTGCAGTAATGGAAAAAGTTAAATAGTCCCCATTAAATGTAATAATTAGCTGCGTGATAACAGATATAATAACAGAATAAATAATACATATAGAATATGTGTGAAATAATACATGTATATATACTTTTGAAACACTCAACATTATATTGTATTATATTATATTATATAATATTATATTTAGTAAAGGTCAATGCTGTATTATCACTTTTTAGAGATGATGTCTCATTGATCCATCATAGTGCACTAGGTTGTAAATTAAGCATATTAAAAAGCAATTAATATATAAAATCATAAATAACCAAGAAAGTAGATATGTAGATGTAATTTTTTTTATTTTGAAGAGGAAAACAGATGGAGCTAGATGTGGTTCTATGATGTTATTCTCCACTGTAGGTGTCATCATCCTCTTCTATGCCAGATGTGCAGGACAGAAGTTTCCAGAGTCCTCTGAAAATCTTCTGTAACTGTTTGTTCTTTAATTTCTCTGGCTGTGGGTTTCATCGCTGGAGGCCGAAGCATCGGCATCTTCCTGTGCGATGCAGGTCTTTGTTTTCTCCCTCTGGCTGGGAGCTTGAACAGTGACTTAGTGGTCTTACTGTTCAGGGTCAGGGATGCAGCACAGAAATTTCCTGAAAAATCTGCTGACACCCTTCTTCTTCTTCTTTGCCTTTTTGGTTTCACTGCTGAAGGCCGAAGCATTGTCATCGTCCTGTGCGATGCAGGTCTTGGTTTTCTCCCTCTGGTTGGCAGCTTGGACATGGACGTTCCAAGCGAAGTCCGTAGCAAAGTAAACTTTGTCATCGTCCTCCACCTGTTCGATGTACAGGTTCTTCTTGTTCACCCACTTGCCGTGGGTTTTCCAGTGTCCACCAGAAAATCTTCTGTTAGCCTTCTTTTTTGCCCACTTGCTGTGGGCTCGATCATTGAAGGCAGAAGCATCGGGATCTTGCTGTTGGATGCAAACCACCACATTTGCTTTTGCCCTCTGGATGGGGGATTGAACATGGACGTTCCAAGCGAAGTCTGCAGTGTAGTAAACTTCCTCATGGTCGTCTTCGATGTCAGGTGTCCAGGTCAGGGATTTCCAGAAGCCTCTGAAAAATCCCTTTATACCCTTCTTCTTTTTTACCCTCTTGCCATGGGCTTCATCGCAGGAGTCTGAAGCATCATCTTCCTCCTGTTCGATGCAAGGCTTCTTTTTCCCCCTCTTGCTTTTCCAGAGTCCTCCAGAAAATCATCTGCTACCCTTCTCTTGTTTTGCTCTGGGCTTCTTCACTTGGCTGTCATCCGACTCAACTGCCTTGCTGTTTGTTTTGCCAGGCAGTTTGTGGCCAAGTTGCTTAGAGGAAGGTCAGGGGTATCAGAGATGCTGCAGTCCACAGTGGCATCTGCCGCCAAGTTGTCTGTGGCCATAACTGACGTTGTCTCGATCATATCCATGCTGGCCTTGGCTCTTTCAATGACAGCCCTGAATTTGTTTGCCAACTCAGTGAGTTCCTTATCCATAATGTCATCATTGGTTGTTTTTGGAGGTGCAGAGGGGCCTTCCACCTTTGGGGTCAAGTCACCTCCAACCACAACAATGTCAGCCTTCAAAGCAGAAGCTGCACATTCAGTGGTTGGGTCAGCTGGAGCCGGGACACAGTGGGATTTCACACTGAGCTCCATAGTAGCCTCCTGTGCCACAGCCGCAGACGGAGCCAAGTCACCTCCATGTGGAGAAGGAACCTCCACATTTTCAGCCAGGGCTGTTTTAACGTTCTGGCGACGGGGTGGTACTGTGGCACTCATGTTCCTTTGGACAGAGGTTGTGCGGGAGGCCTGGGAGGTACCAGAGGCCTGGGTGGTATGCGCAGCCTGGGGTGCACGGGAGGCCTGGGTGGTAACGGAGCCCTGGGAGGCCCGGGAGGTACGGGATTGCTGGGGAGCAACGAACAATCTACCCCAAAGTGCCGATCTGGAGTTGGATAGGGTTGCATATTCCAGCATATCCCTTACTGTCATGTAGTCAGTGGACAACATCCAGAGTGCATTCTCCACGTTGAGATGCAGCGTGGCCTCTTTTGGGTTGTCCGTGAAGGACAGGTCTGGATTGGTGACCTTGACCTTGTTGATCAAATTGATCAGCCGACTCCAGACTAGCCTGTGTTCCTCTCGGCAGCTGTATTGGTGGTCATCGTCCTGTGAGAGGGCCCCCTTGAGGACCCTCCTGACGGACTTCTTGCTCAGTATAAGCGTCTGGAAGAAGAGAAGAAGAGTAATGGTTAATTGTCATTTCATTTAATCTCCATGTCTCACAAACACAACCTACAGTACAGGAAATGCTGTTCATAAAACCATGTATTTATTACAATGTTATATTACTGTATGTGATACTATATTACTGGTCAAGTGTATAAGCAAGTATACACCAATAACCCACATTAGCCTATGTAGATTTTGTGAATACCCAGCTAAAAATGACCAGTGAAAGTAAATCTATCAGAAATTGAGTCAATCTGCACATATATAGATTTAGGAATGAGGTCTGTGTGTGTGTGTGTGTGTGTGCGCGCACGGCAGAAATACAGCAGCCCAGCTTCACTCATAACAGTGCTACTTCATAGAAAGAAGTTAAATTCACACATTGTTTTATCACTCACATTGGGTTGAAAATAGGAAAACTCCACCCAACCGGGAAGTGAGCCACATTAAACAAACGCACAATCAAATGACAGGCACAGACAGTTTAATCTGAACCGCGGAGCTGACCGGTTTTGCGTTTAAGTGAATTTAACTTGTAAACAGACAGACATGTCATTTTCACATGATCCATCTTTGTAACTGAAATTAGGCTAACCAACTCACTTTTCTCCCTCATTTAGATTTGGAAACTCCTGCTGCTCTTCTTGTTCCCCCACTTCATCAGAGTCACCAATGTCACTACAAATACAGGAGAAAAACATTAGCCATGATGATCTCAAGTAGATAGATGTACAGTTAAGGTGTAAAACATAAGTGCATACTCACTATAGCACATCTTCTAACTCTGATGTCGATGCCTTTACCCCTTGAACACAAACAGGAACCCTAAACAAAAATTATATTTTATATTAATGCCAATGCATTTATCATATTTTTCATGACAACATGCAGGGGATTTAGCTAATGTCTGCTAAAGGTTACCTCTGGATTCGTTGAATTGTCCTCCTGGACTTGTGTTGACACCATGTAAACAAGGACGGCACACTCCCACCTTTCAGTTTATTCAGACCGGTGAGTGATCTGACTATGCAGTCCTTGGTGAAATGTTTGGAGCACATTCTTGTGTTGTCCGTGATCTATCGAGACATGGAACATGTAGTTAACGTGTAGTAACACGTAGAAAGCTAGAAGCTAACGTTAGCTAGCCTAGCTAGATTGCTAACGTAATTACCTGAAAATGTGGTCCAACGTCCCTCCTTATTTTGGCAATCCATTTCCGACGGGTGTGTGGGTGACTCGGGAACTGATGGAAAGACAAGCCTTTATCACATTCTCTCCTTTGATAAGACGAACAGTCTGGTACACAACAATATGACAAACTACCGCCCCTTGTTATACTCGCTAGCCGGCCGGCTTGCCACGATCAAACTCCGCTCCCAAAATACTTCCGGGATTTCTCCCACCGCGGCCACCAGGGACATTCTAAAATGGCGACTTGCGTGATACAAGCGAATAGGCTAGTGTAAAGTTTGTTACCAGAGAGTGAAGGAATATGCAGCTATCTCTGTTGTTTGATTGACTGTAACATTAGCTAAATATTTCACAGTGGTGCAGGCATGGAATTTCATCATTTTAGGGTCAAGGCCATTTGGCCTTCGGTGTCACAAAATTTTTTAGGGCACAAAGGCCACTGAGTGAAATAAAAGGATTTGGAGCCTACAAATAATATCCTGTTAAGCCCGACAGACCTGGTACCAGGTCCACCCCTGTGGCGTAGTTAAGAAAAATCGCGATGGTAGATGGTCTATTAATAGAAGATATGAATGTTATACTGTTTTGAAAACATGGGGTCTGCATATAGTCCTTCTCAGTTGCGCTCCCGTTTTCTTGATATTCCGAAATGAATTCAATGTACAGTAGCCTGCTAGTGGCTTTGATGTGATGTAATGCTGGCACGCGCAACCAATCCAAGCTACAAGGACTGCTGCAGTTCTAAGAAACCACTGACGCTTTTAAAGCAACCTCGAGATTTTGACAGTAGCAGGGCACAAATGCCATGGTGGCCGTAGGGGCGGACGGGCATCACGGCCAGAGTGGCTGCCGTGAAATTCCTACCCTGCAGTGGTGTGTTGTATATTATTTTTAAATTAATCTGAATATGGTAATTTAAAAAGTAGAGTTGAGTTGAGTAAAGTTGTCTATATACAGTATATATTCTGTACACATGCAGATGGTTAGCCGTTTCTCTTTGGAATAGCAATAGTATGCTTTGTATTTACTCATGTTGGCACACAACATGAGTACACACCTGTGTATTCCTGGTCATAGCAGCTCATTGTGAGACCACTAATTTACCATAAACTGTCACAATTATGCATCAATTATGCATCACTGTTGCATAATAAAGTGAGTGACATACAGGTGTTGCCCAGTGAGCTATAACCATTTATTTAGCCTCTGTCCCTGAACGTTTTTTAAGGGACAATGAATAGTTTTCAACACTCATACATATCACCTCATGCTTGACCCAACCGTTCCTAGTTTGTCATGTGTGGTATATAAACTTGTAATTATCTGGTCTTTGTCATATGAATTGCATGGGTGTTAATATACTATAAATGAAAAAGAAACAGCCATACAACTTCTGAAATTCTATCCTTAATTAATTGCACACATAACAAAAAATAGGAACAGTGATAATTGCAAGTAGCTAACTATTTACATATCCACTTGAATCTTTGTATCATCCTTGCCTCCCTGGCAAAGAGCATCTTACTACACAGGCAAACAACTACACAACCTCTGAAATTCTATGCTTGGTTTGAGCTATTGCACACAAAAAAGAAGTGCAAACAGGCAGTAATAATTGCCAACAAGTACGTATTTACATAGGGTGCACACATAACAAGTGCAACACAGGAAGTTCAAACAGGCAGAAATTATTGCAAGCAAGTATTTACATAGGGTTCACACATAACAAGTTATATAAATCAAACCAACCACAGCTGATTTCCATCTCAGTTGGAGACCTACACAACTACCAACTACATCAGTTTTACTGTATTACAGTATTGGAATTTTTGTTTCCATTACTTTTGTGAATTTTATAGTTACTACATACACACTGCCAAAATTTTGTGGTGACAACTGAATTCATGAAAGAGAGTGAATTTGAATATGTGTGGTACACAGTGGAGCAGAGCGGAGTAAAATTACCACTGTGTATGTACAGGTAACAGGAGTCACACCACTCCTCCGATCTCGCGATGGTTGTAAAGAATGTCTGTAACCATAGCAACGTTTATGGCGGCTACCATTGCCTGTGTTTTCAGTTTTCTTGACACCAGTAACACCAGTAACCAGAGGCGTCAATTTATCCATAACAACCGCCACTGACAGTAGCGTCATATTCTCTTCTTCCACCGCATGGACTTGATACTTTTAACCGCAACATTTGGGCCGAAGACCACAGAACTGGTAGGAACAACCGCAATGTTGAGGAAACAGACTGGATAGAAAATGTGAGAATGTCTCACAACACTTTCAAATTAACGGTGATAATGTTACGTAACGTAACGAGTGTTGCGCCTTACATCATGTAACAACCAGTTGTCCAGTCCGGTTCTGGTTCACACTACTCGGACTAACCAAATCTGCTCTCAAATTCAGTATCAATACCTGAATTTTCGGGGAGTGAGTTTGGTTGTAGAATGCGGTTGTCACTCTCCTTAATAACCAAATATCACTTTACTAGACTTTTTCCAGGTGGGCTAGGCTTCCAATCGGCAACCCTGGTCGAACGCCAGCTCCTTACTGAGGAGAGAAGAAGAAAATAGCAACCCTGCAGTCACAGCCCTTCTCCTCTGGGAAAGCCAGCCAGAACGCCATAAAACAGAGGGCAAACTAGACTGTAAACTAGACTGCAAACCAGCCATACAATGAGCCAAAACCAGCCAAATAATCTGATTTAGGATCATTTTAGTGGCCAATTTGTTGTGAAATTTGTCCTTCTGCATAACCCTTCTGGACACACATGCACACACACATATCATCCTAGACATATTCTGCAAAGAGGTCAGTGTGTCTGCAGCAGTGCGGAGGTTCAGTGTTAGTTAGGACCCGATCACACATGATGCGTTTTAGCCACACAGGGCGGCCTTTTCTAGTACTAGATTCACTGTGAGTGAAGCGTTATTTGTGCTGCTTTTGCATTGCTGGGTGCCTTGTGTTTTCCTGCTCTAGGCACCTTGCATTTTTGCACTTTGAAAACCCCAAGTTGAAAAAAGTTGAAGTTGAAGTTGAAGGCATTTTCACACCTGCGCTTTTAGTCCGGTTACATCGGACTCTGGTTCGTTTCCCCCCTTGGTGTGATTCGTTTGGGCAGGTGTGAACACAGTAATCGCACTCGGGTGCGGACCAAAACAACAGCACCGGTCCCAAACGAACTCTGGAGCGGTTCGTTTGTGGTGGGAACGTGATCCGACCTTGATCCGACCCAACTACCAGGTGTACTCAATTTACTCCGCAAGTTTGAGCTAAGCAGGTATAGCAGGTATAGCACGTATAGCCAGTATAGCATTTTCAAGACGTTTCACTCTAAGTGCATGCGGCATTCTGCTGGTACAGTTTTGTCTGGTATATTGCCCAGATAATTACAACAGTTATGAGCAAATGCCAACTCTGCTATGCAATATGGAGCAACTAGTCCAGAACACAGGACCTTCTTCCTGTATTTACTTTCTTGCTCCCGTCCCAGACACATCTGACCAATAAGCGTAGTGAACGTTCTCACGTGGTTTGAAGTGATGCATTTTGGTTCGCTTGGATTTTTCTCCGTGTGAAAAGAAACCGAACCAAGGGGAAAACGCTCCAAGTTTACAAACTCATCAACTGATTCGGACCAGAGCAAACAAACAATAGGTGTGAAAACTCCCTCAGAGCCGAAAGCCGCCCTACGTCACTGTCATTTTTTTTCTCTACAATCCAATCGGATCGACACAGAGGCGGGACTTCTGCGGTGACTCTTGTAAACACTCATGGAGGATTACCACAAGGTTCCTGCGATGTTAACAGCCTGGAAGTAAATTATCCAGAATTTTTATTGATTATAATAATTGTATATTTTAGCTAAATCAGGTTAACCTTACTCAAGCTAGCACAATAAATATAACAGCTGGTTGAGAGACTGACAGCTAATCGCCAGATTCTGTGGTTGCCTAGCAACGACACAAAAATGCAACAGGCTGTTCTGCTTTATAGGCCGCTCTAGTCAGCAGATCACAGCAGGAAGACACTCTGCTGTCGAACTAACAACCTCTCAGCTGAACAGTGATCAGCAAGGCAGGTAAAACAGTGAGAAATGAAGGGAGGGAGGGAAGGAAGAATTGAAGAAAGGGAGGGAGGGAGGCTGCAGAGAGAAAGGGATAAGGGAGAGAGAGGAGGGATGGAGGGAGTGAGGGAGGGGTGAAGCCAATGACAAGCCAACAGGTTGACCGGTCCAGCCCAGTGTTGGTGTTGGCAACGCATTTGGGTACACTGTCACACTCACACACACCAAGCACACACACACACACACACACACAAACCCAGCAGAGGTGACCTCACTTCTGTAAAGTTTGTGCTAACATATAATCACCCCCTGAATGGCCAGGGCCTGCTTTATAGACTCCCAGAGCTCTGGATCTGAACACACACACACACACACACACACACACACACACACACACCTATAAGCACACATGTAGATAAATACACACATACTAGTATAGTAGTACAAATAGGAACTCTCAAACACACCAGCATGTGCACATACAAACACGTAAACGCACATACACACAGTGCGTGTACACACGGGAAAACACACACACACACACACACACACACACCCTAGGGGCATACACTTACTCACCGCTAACAACTCACTATAACTGCCCACTTAAAGCTTAAAACCCCAAAACAGCAAGCCAAACCACAGTATTAACCTCAGACACAACCACAGAAGGAGAATAAAAACCTGAAACTGTGTTTGTTTCTGTAGCAACAATATCTAAATTCAACGACCAGCCGTCTCAGCCCTGATACCACAAGACGAGAGGGAACCACTCTGTGCCATTTTCATTTTTAGGTCATCTCCGCTTTATTAGATACAGCAGAGACAGACAGGGGAAAAATATTTAGGTTTTGATATGGCGTTTGCTTATCACTAGAAGAGTTTGCGCACCTCAAGTCGTTCAAAGGCTCTGCGTGTCGGCCCTCAGTCTTGTCTTGTCTAATGTTTTGCTGTGTTTGGCTGGGAACAGTAAGGGGAGCTGTTTCCTCGTTTCCTTCCTGGTCCGTCCTGATTGGCCCAGACACATTCCTCCTTACTGTTATTCTACTGTCAATCTCTCTCTCTCTCCCTCTCTCTCTCTGTCTCATTCAATCTCTTTCTCTTTTGCTTGTCACTCTCTAACAAATAATGTTCACTCTGACATGTTTGACCTCTCTATTGCAATACTGCTACCATATAAGACAATAGTGAATGCCCTAAAATACACACACACACACACACACACACACACACACACACAGTGAGCTAACATTAAGACAATGGTGTTGTTCTAGTTTTTATTGTTTAGTTCACGTCTACTTTGGGAGCAATATGGGCAGAATAGGCCCTACCAGAGACTGGTGAGTGTGTGTGTGTGTGTGGGTGGGTGTGTTTGTTAAAGAGAACAAGTACATTCTCATGTATGTGTGTGTGTGTGGTTTCATATGCATGTGTATTTGTGTATCATGTTCACGCATGACTGGGTGTATGTGCGTACATGTGTGTGTGTATGTGTGTGTGTGTGTGTGTGTGTGTGCATGTAGGGGGGCATGGCTGTGCTGAGTGGCTCGTTGTTTAGTTGGCATTTTATTGCCACAGCCTGGTTTTCATTGACAGTCCCATCAGACTCTTTACACTTAGCAGCTCTCCAGTCAGCCGGGGTTTATGTTCATGCACATGCGGGTCCAGCTGCTGGGAGTTTAGGGGGATTAACACCAGCAGGAACACCGGGGCTAACGGAGGCTGCGAGTCCACCGGGAGACGCTCTTCACCGTTTCCTTTATTCTTTTCTTTTCATTTTTTTTTACGGGAAAGGATGCTCTGCTGCGACAGTGCTGAGAGTTAGGAGTTAAAGTGGTAATCCTCCAGTTCCTTGTTTTTTTTTTTTATTTAGGCGACATCTTTGTTGCTCAGCCTCATTGCTGTGGTGTTTCTGCACCGCACTTCCCAGAAATCACCTGTCAATCAAACAGTGTGGTTGGAGCTTGGAGTTTCTGTTGATGCAGTTTGAGTTTCTCTTTTCTCTGTCTGCTCAGCCATGGTGGCTATCGCTGCTCATGCTAACTACCCAGTTCTTCTTCTTCTGTTTATTCCACACACACACAAAAAAAACACAGTTTCTGCTCCCAGAAATGTAAAACATATCACTTCCTGTGCGGCAGAAGATTTTTCCCGGGAAAGAGTTACCAGACCAGCAAATGTAAAAGCTTTCATGAACTGGATATAGGTTGAATCACTGTTGTGTTATAGCAGTCAGTGATGGAGAGTAGCAAAACTGAAATTTATTTAGTTGAAAACATTGCAGATTATTGCCTTTATTAAGTTAAAATGTAGGCTATTTAAACCTGAAGACTACTTGCAAATTCTTACAATTTTTTTTACATTTCTTGTGTTAAATTAAATGACATTTCTCGCAGTCTAATCAATGTTGGAAAGAAACACAGTAGAGAAAGATCCTAATCCTATGCATGCTTTCCAGAAGTACAACCAGCTGCTCCTTTGGCTCCATGTATGCTGCACCCAAATAAGCTTGGTTTTAGTGCAATGATGACTAAACCAGAAAACGTACACATATCCCTTAAAAAAAAAATCCCCCTGGGTGTGTCCTGGTGGCTTGGGATCTTTGTGGCATGTCATCCCCCTCTTTCTCTCTCTCCCAATCTTTCCTGTCTCTCTCGATTTTGAACCAAAAGCCAAAGAATCATCTTCCCCTGCAGGGTTTTCTCATAGTCAGCTTCTCCATAGAGCCAGACTCGAAAGTATGGAAAGGTGAGGACACAGTTTGCCCCTTGACCTGCCACACCACTAGGATGTCCTAATCTCATTTGGGTGGACAGTAAAACATGAATAGATCTGTAATTGGGTGCAGTATGAAGAACAAGAATTAAAGTAATCTCAGGTTTCCATTCATGTTTAGTCACTGTTAAGTCTTGCCATTGTAAGTGATGACTGTTGGCGATAAGAAAACAAAAGACAAAACTGTTAATCACCTAGCAAACATAATAAAGGTGCTGTTGTTTAAAAGCATTTCATGTTTTGTATTTCTTACTGGTAAGTAAACTTTACTTGAGAATTTCCAGAGTAAAAATTACAAAGAATTTCTGTGTGGAAATTGTTACCAAGCTTTTTTTTAAGTCAAATAAACTCACTTTTTTACTCAAATAATGCAGAAAATAAAAACTAGGTCCAGCCAGTTAAAAGCTTAGAAAAACCAAGTATTTTTTAAAGCAATTTGTAAGTAAATGCAGTGGTAGTCTGAGTAAAATTTACTGATACTTACTAGGAATTTCTGTGTGGAAATTGTTACCAAGGTTTTCTAAGTAAATCTCACTCCACATTTTTTTCAGTGTGTGTTAGGAACCTGTAATGGCTCATGCTACCACTGCTGAAGAGAAAAAAAACCTCTCTTTTCATCAACATCTACAGTACAGCCATCCATCCATCCATCCATCCATCCATCTTCATTCATACCTTTTTCAGTTACTACACACTTTGGAGTTGCCCAAAGCATTTACAGTAGTCTAATGTTAACGACTGAAAAATTCCACTAGTGCTATTAGAGTGTAACTGCCTTGCTCAAGGGAACTTCAGTGGTTGTTGCTGTGGCAGAGTAAATATTCTTCACTTGTTTCCTCAACATGCATTTCATTGACTAGAATAGAATAGAATAGAATAGAATAGCATAGATCTTTATTGTTTGGCTGAGGCTGTAAAATGGCTTCACCTCACCTACAGGAAAACCACACATTGGAAAAAGAAATATTAGTCGACTTGTTCCTTTTCTACTTGTTTGTAACATAATTTCCCTCTCTGTCCCTCGGATGAAGTGTAAACCACAGTAACCACTTAAAGTGTGTGTGTGTGTGTGTGTGTGTGTGTGTGTGTGTGTGTGTGTGTGTGTGAGAGAGAGAGAGAGTGTGTGTGTATATGCACTAAAATCAGAAGGACTGTTGTGGTTCTGCCCTGCTCTAATGAGGGTTTTGATACTTAACACTCATATACACACATTCTCTCTCTCTCTCTCTCCCTCTCTCTCTCTCTCTCTCTCTCTCTCTCACGCACACACACTCACACAGACTCTACGCCTGTAAACAACACTGAGGAGTCGTAAAAGTGCTCCCTGAGTGGGTGATGTCAGTAAGCGAGGTATGGGGGCCACTGGTCTCACTGTAAATTAACTCTTACAACAACACAACCAACACATGGGTCCCATTCTCACACACACACACACACAGCCACACACACACACACAGAACAAAAACAGCAAGTGCATCAGACTCACTAAACAAGACAACCGACTGACTTTAAGATTAAGGTGTAAAACCATTAAAACTTTCAATTTAGGCTGTCATTATTTTTTGAAAAAAAAAAAAAAAGGAAAAAGAAAATAGCGACATACTGGGCTGTAAAACACAGTTTGTCTTTTCTCTTTTCTTCATGGGTTCATCCAAAAACATCCTGACAAATGTACAAGGAAACACAGTGGAGACTTCAAGGTATTACAAATGTCCTCAAGGCCAGGAAAGGGAGGAGGAATAGAGGAAGAAAAAGGTACAGAGCCAGAGAGAGGAAGATCGAACAAGAGAGAGAGAGAAAGAGAGAATGAGACAGGCTGGAGGAGGCGGTGTGTGTGTGTGTGTGTGTGTGTGTGTGTGTGTGTGTGTGTGTAACTGAGTTGAGCAAAGGTGTAGAGGAGGAATGCAGGCATGAGCAATGGAGGGAGGGAAGAGACGAGAGAAAGTAGGGAGGAGAGAGGAAACAAGGGATTAAGGAAAAAAAAGTAAATAAATAAATAAATAAAAGAAAAATCCACCTTAACACACTTTAACACTGTTAAAACTGAGACGACTTCACATCATGTTGACATATTTCCAGCGGCTACAATGGAGTTTGCTATCAGAAAATGTTTCAGGGATCTAAAACATCAGCGGTAAACATCAGGTTTTGGTGTCAGTCCCTCAGAATCAAAGAGCGAGGGCTTCTTTCTTTCTAGAGCCGCCATTTTGCACCAAGAGACGTTCAACAATCATACAGGGAGAAATCCATCGGAGAAGAGGAGAGAGACCAATTTCTCCACCAACAGGAGCAGGAGAGAGACCAGAATGCAATGCAGCCACAGGAGAAGTTGCATTTTCGAGTGAGGAAAAAGCCACAATCGACTGGAAAACGGCTCTCTCCACCTACAATGCAACAACTTCACACCCGTTCTCTCAATTTCCTTTCACTATTATCTTTCTAAGCTGAGCTGTCAGAATCTATAAGACATCTTTCCTCCTCTCTGTCCATCTCTCTCTCTCTCCCTCCCTCCCTCCATTCCTCCCTCTTTACCCTCAGCTACTCCTCTTTCATTTTGTCTTCGTATCACTTCTTCTACATACATTCTTCACTCCATTAGCCTACACACAATTTTCGCCACTTAGTTCCCTGGGCTGAAAAAGTTGAAGAACACTTGGACTAGCTGATAAATAATTTGTTGCCTATTAGAAGCCTATTGACAAGCCCAGGCTGTCTCTGATTGGTCCTATAGGGGAACCAAGCTAATATGCAAACGCTAACTAGCTCTATTTGTCCCTGCAGTGATAATTTTGCCAATGAGTGAACCCTGCTAGCCCTGTTTGGCCCTGCAGTGGAAACTTATTAACACAGGCCCTGATTTACTAAAGCCTTTCCTGGGTGCAGAAACTTTAAGCATGTGCAAAATCAATGACAGAACACCTGATTGGTCAAGCAAACTTCTTAGTTCTGGCTTTGAACTTTGTAAAGGTTTCTATACCCACTAAATCGGCTATTCCCAAAGTGGGGTACGCGTACCCCCAGGGGTACTCGCAGTTACGTTGGGGGTACGCAAAAAAAAAAATCTGTAGTACCCTCTCTAAACCCACACTTTAAAAAAAACACTTCAGTCACAGTAATTAACAGTCGGCAGTCACGTGATCTTTAGCAGTGTTTTTTTGGGGGTTTTTTGCGAAGACCCGCCCCTACTCTGCCTCTGATTGGCTCTGACCCTGATCCATCTCACTCCTCATGCCTAAACCTAACCAACCAAATATGAGAGGGCTTTTTACGAGGCTGAATAAAGAGCAAAATTGTTAATAACACTGTCATGTCTTCATATTGGCCTACTTTATGTTTGTTATACTACTTCCTTTTTGTAGCAGGCTTACAAACATGACAAAATGTAACATCATATGAGAGTTGGCCGTCTGTGGAGATACAGGGGGTACACAGCAGGAGGTTGAATGTTTGAGGGGGTACAGGACTTTAAAAAGTTTGGGAACCACTGCACTAAATGATTTAAATTGATTCAGCAGTAATTGAGCACAGTGTGAAAAACCATAAGTCTACAGAACAGCCTGAATGGGATGCAGTGTGTGTGTGTGTGTGTGTGTGTGTGTGTGTGTGAGTGTGTGTGAGTGAGAGAGAGAGAGAAAGAGACCAAGTGTTTGCTCTCATCATACATTGTCACTCATCCGTAGGGTTCATATTTTCCACTGGTTGCAGTTGTGGAGCAAACAACCTGTTAAAACACACACACACACACACTGCATGACACCCCCCCCCCCCCCCCCCCCAAACACACACACACACAACGTTGATTTACAGGTGGTGTTAAGTATGAGTAATGGTGTCGTTTGTTTTGCTGTCGTGTTATTTCCCTGCAGTGCTGTGGAAATAGCTGGCACGTCACCTATTAGAGCTGATAATGACTTCAGCCCTCTGTGTGTGTGTGTGAGAGAGTGTGTGTGAGTGAGAGAGAGAGAGAGAGAAGAGAGAGGGAGAGAGAGAGAGAGAGAGGGAGCAAGAGAGTGTGTTAGTGTGAGAAAAATTAAGAAATGTAATAGAGGAGAGAGAAACGGAGAGAGAGGAAAAGGCATAAAAATAGTGGGAAAGGGAAACAGAAAGGGAAGATAGAAAGAGAAAGAAAAAGAGAGAGAGACAGCAAGATGGAGAGAGAGAGAGAAGAGAGAGGGATGGAGGGAGAGACAAGGACAGAGGAACGAGATGGAGAGAGTGATGGGGTGGACAGAGACGGAGCGTGAAAGAGAGACAATAGGGGCAATGACTCTTGACAAATCAGTTCATCCATACATGTTTGTTTGTTTGTTTGTTTGTTTGCCATGTCGGCTGTTCTTTAGTATTAGTTAGGCTATTATTACTACTGCATGTTTTGTTTGTTTGTGTTTTAAATCGTTACACAGTTTGATGCTTTGGCAATATGAGGATACTTGTCATGCCAACAAGGCAAATTTGAATTTAACAGACAGAGAGAGAGACCGGGAAAGGAGAGAGGGAGAGCGAAAGAGCAAAGAGAGAAAGAGAGAAAGAGAGGGATTCGCATGTCAGTTGTTAAATCCTGTAATAGCTTCAACCTTCAGACTCACATGTGTGCAGTGAACTTTGCTCACTGTAAGCAGACCGCCTCTAATCCCTGCTTTGGATAGTAAATCACACTATAGTGTCAAGAATAATTTCAGAATAATATACGCATAATGAAAAGTTCATTCATTCATTCATTCACGATGAAAGGTGTCAGGTAATAATACTGCAGTCCAAAATGATACTTTATTGAAATTCTCTTTTTGCTTACCCCCCACCCCCAGCCCTCCACAGGGAGGTCGGAGGTCAGAGGTCAGAGGTCAGCTACAGAGCAGCAGCCCTGCAGCCTGGCAGGTTCAGGTAGTAACACATTACACAATACATTATGCTTATGCATAACACATCATGTCAGATGTGCAGTAAATGCAAACTGCCAGAGTGGGGAAAAAAACGTTGATTTCGGCCTCCTAGCGGTAATTACAAAAGCCCACTGAGAACATATATTCATACATTTTATTTATGCCGTTTTCCCGTGGTAACAAGTTATTATTTTTTTTTTCAGTTTTCTCAAGATTAGAAGTTATTTATGTCATTATCTTGAGATAACACATTTTCCTGATAAGAGAAAATTATATTACAGAGAACTTGATTACAGAGAGCATTATTTCGAGGTAACAAATATAGTTTTGTTGAGATAATGAGATAATTTTCTGCTTGGAACAAACATCCTAAAGGGAAGCATATTATTCAAAACCCAATTTCGTCTTCAGTCAGTCAGCATGTCATCATGTCAGTGTGATGCACCGGAGTTGGAAATCTCCAGGAACAATATAAATGAATACAGATTATTAGGCTTCTCTATGCCCATTACTTTGTTATCTTGAGATAATGACATTAATAATTTGATATCTTGAGAAAACAAAGACAATTAACTTGTTATCACGGGAAAATGGGTAAACTGTATGAATATACAGTATGTCCTAAATGGGCTTCCAGAAATTACAAGCAGAATATGTGTGATTCATCTCCCACTTGGCGTCACAAATTGTGGAAATGTGTCAACACAGGCAGCAAACATGGCAGCGAATCCACTGATGTCAGAAGTCCAAGATAATAAAAACCCAAATTATCAATTATATCCACACTAATGAATAAGTAAAAATGATTTACACACGAGTTATACATGTGAACGCTTCCAAGTTGTAGCAACAAGATGTCATCCCGTTCTTTCAGGACGGTGTGAGCGTAGCGTGAGAGTTCATTTAAGTCAGACACTTAAGTCTTAAAAACTGCTGCCAAACTGACTGATGGGTAAAAACTATGGCATACCAGGGATATTCCTTGCCAGTCATGTAAGTAAGGTACATATGAGGAAGAAAAGGCGTGAATTCCTCAAAGAAAAGGTTCCTGGTCGGTTAGTCGCTGGTTTTATTATGTAGCAGCTTTAATAAACATTTTACATTTTTGTACCTGCAGACGGAGCTCCTCATTCATCACAAGACTTACGAGGAACATCCCTAGTATATTTTAGGTGTTGTACCCGCCAAACACAGAGCAGCTGTTTTTTTCTGTCCTCTACTACCTACCTACTACTATCCAAGAAGCGCTCCTTTCTTATACTTTTATCAAGATGTACTAAAGGACCGATGGGTCATTTTCAAGCCAAAATTTCCAAAGACGAAAGGCGGGTCAGTTTGCAAACGGCAGCACAGGATTCTCTCCTATCTGAGACATTAAAAACATCATCAGATGCCACTCAGAGGCTTTATAGTGTTCTTCTTAGTGTGATAGATGAAGAGAGATTTGGCTGTGAGAAGGAGAGACCAGGGTTCAAATCCCATCCGTTTCATAAACATTACACTTTCCTCCATTTGTCCTGCAGTCTTTCAGCTCAGAGCAACTACTTAACTTTTATGTGTGTGTGTGTGTGTGTGTGTGTAGTTTAAATGTGCATGTGCTTTGTGCAAGAGTATGGGTGTTTGTGTGGGTGTGAGCAGGCATACGTGCGAGTGCTCTTGCATGTCAGGATAATCTCGATGTGTGTGTGCGCACATGTTAAGTGTCCCTGTGTGTGTGTGTGTGTGTGTGTGTGTGTGTCTGTGTGTGTGTGTGTGTTCCCCCTGTCCAGAAGTTGGAGAAACAGTAGGTGGCAGGTATAATATGTAGCGGAGCACGGAGGGCAGCCGGCCGCCGAGGGAAAGAGTGTGTGAGCGAGAGAAAAGAGAAACCTCATCCAGGTTATTGTAGAGAGCTTGTCAGGATTTATTAGGCTAGGTAAGCACACTGAGCCCCCGGCCTGTCGTAAAAACACACACACACACACACACACACACACACACACGCCCACACACACGCACACACAGGCATGCACACAAAATCTTTTGCTTGCTCTCTCTCTCTGTAATATACACAAACACACACACTTGCTCCTACACACACACACACACACACACACACACACAGTGTCACACACCCTTCCTCTCTTCTTAATGCACAAATACACACACTCTTTCCCCCTTCTCTAAACACACACACATACTCTCTCTACCTCCCTGCTCAAACACAAATGCTCACACACACACACACACACACACACACACACTCGAGTCGTAAAGCGGCTCCAGATAACTTAAGCTGAGTAGAGGGACTCAATGACATCATGACAGCTACGGGGCAGCGCTGCCTTTTCCTTGTTTTCCTTTTGCCGGAGCGAAAGTTTACCCTCTCTGCACAGGAGGAGGAGGAGGAGGAGGGAGAGGAGCATTCATGGGGGAAAAGGAAGGAGGAGGATGGAGGAGGAGAGGAGATGGGGTGGGGTGGTCAGGAGGAAGAAGGCGAGAGAGATAGAAAGGTAAGAGGAGGGTGTTCACTTAGGGAAAAAGGGAAGAAGGAGGGAAGAGACATTATGTGCAGTAAGAAGGGAGAGAGGAGGAGAAAAGAGCATGAACTGGGTGAGGAGGTAGGGAGATGGAGGTAATGGAGAGGGGATGAGGAGAGAAATGAAGGGGTAAGGAGAGAGGGAGAGGGAGGAAAGGAGGAGGGCAGGGAAGGTGTAAGGGTAGGATGAGGAGGAGAGAATTCACAGGAAGGAGAGAGAAAGAAAGAGAGAAGGATATTAAAGGTGCAACATGTAGCATCTTTAAACATCAACATAATGATTGTTAAATTAATTGTGATACCTTGGTATAATTACCATAAACAAATAACACCATGGTCAAGATGATTGTTAGCCTCTATCTAACAATCATCATTGTTACTGCTAGTGTTTCTCAAAATGAAGACTACATTCCCCTGTCGCTTCATCTTCCTGTTTGCAATCCCCTTTGTGCTGTAAAGCAGATTTCCTGCTAAATCCAATCCGGTGGCACGCAATGTAAAATTCAGTGTAGAGGCCAGTAGAGGCTGACAGTCTTCTCAGCAATGGTCTTGTTTATTTATGGTAATGATACTAATGTCTCAAAATTAATATGGTAAGTGCAGAGGAGAAATTTATTTAGACATTACAGTTCAGGTACTTGACAAACCATAGATACAAACAAGTCATTCCAGCACTTTTTTTTTAATATATATATATTTTTTTGTCCACTGGCCACAGAGGCTGGTGGTTTGCAAAAAATTTGCCAGCTAATTTTAAGTGTTTAATTAGTCGATTTGATTTTTAAAATGTAAGGGAACCTTCAAATAATGGTCATTTACCTGCCAAAGTGACTGGTAGAGCAGACAAACTTACCAACGCCAACCTAAATTTAGAAGCATTTGGCTGGTCCCTGGTCTTAATTTGGATTTGAGGTGAAGAGGTTTAAGAGGAGGATAATGGATGACAAATTACAAGTGAAAGTGGTTGGTGAATAGGAGAGAGAAATAGAGACGGAGGAAAAGAGAAAGACATGATTGCAGGCAAGAAAGAGAGAAAGGGAGAAGTCTGACAAGCAAACTAAAATTAAAGAAAGCGAGAGAAAGAGGAGAGTGCAAACTAAAGAAAAAGAGATGACAGTATTTTAGAGAGATGACAAATTAGAAAGAAAGAGTGAAAGAGATAGTGGGGGAGAAAGAGCTTAAATGGCAGTGTGAGGGTAAGGAGGATTAAGAGGAGGAGAAGGGGACATGGTTATACGAAAGAAGATGTGATGTAGGTAAAGGAGAGAGAGGAGAAGAGAAAAAGGAGAGAATTGGAAAAAAATATGCGCAAACTAGGAGAAAAAAGATGACACAAAGACGACAGAACAAACAAGAAAATGACATAATCAACTAGAAACTGAAAGATTTTTACCAGAAAATAGAGAAAGGAGAATGAATGAGTCAGAGGAGGAGAGAGAAAGAGAGAAAATTCATAGTTTAATTGGACCTGCAGACCGCCACAGTTTCAGGTGGGAGAGCAAACTCGAAAGAAAGGTAGGAGAGAGAGAGAGAGAGTGTGAGTGAGTGTCTTAAAAAACTCATTAAACTCATTAAAAAAGAAATACAGGCTGAATGAGAGCGATGTGGAAGTGAGACGGAGAGAAAGAGCTCCTATCGTTTTATTGTGGCTGGATACAGACTCCCACAGTTTGTCCTCACATAACGAGCCCGTATGACCCTCCAGCTGTCAGCGCTCGGCTCATATTAACACTCGCCCCTCCGCCCGGCTTCCCAAAGGCTTCTTACGTTAACTTGGTGCTATTGTGCCGCGAGTCAATGGGGGTAAGTGAATCTCGGCGCTGCGTTTTTGGGAAACGGAGCTGCGGGTTAGTGAGCTTGGCCTATTGCTGGTTATAAAGGCCATTTTATGACCATTAGTCTTCTCCTAGGAAAGTGTTGACATTATGGGCGCGCTGACAAGATGGCACGGGAGGCGTCACTCTGGCTGGAGTTTTTAAAGAATTTTTTTTTTTTTTTGAGCAGTTTTGCCTTTATTTGACAGTAGTGAGAGACAGGAAAGATCGTGAGATGGAGGCTGGATTTGAACCCAGAATAATGCGGCCACAAGCAACTGAGCCAAAACGACACCACGCATTTTCCCTTTATGAAATGGATTGATTTCCCTGTTTTGAAATTGATTGTTACAGTGATAAAAACAAGCATGCAATAAATAGATGGCACAGCAGAGTAGCGACAGCATCACCAAAGAACCAAAATGATCTCGTAAAAAGTTGTGAAATGAGCAAAAACTCTTATGTGAAAATTACGTTGCTCTGCCATTAAATGGATTCTGTGACAACAATACAAATTCGACAAGGCATTTTCAGCTAAAGGTTGGCTAACGGTTAAGTTTAGGCAAGTAAAACAACTTTGGTTAAGGTTTGGGTTAAAGTTCGGGTTAGGCAACTAAAACAACTTGGTTAAAGTTAGCGAAAGGCTTTGGTCATGATTAAATAAGAAAAACCTAACTCACAAAGTGGGGCTGCAACAGAAAAGAGCATCCCATCCCTCCCTAGAGATGCCACAGATTCACACTATTTGCCCAAATTAAATTCTGGTGTTGGGTATGGACACTGGGGGGCAAATCTCTGCGGCCACAGTAGCTTGTGGATTCTCTAATTCGTTTAATCTCTTAGCAGCCTAGGTAGTTTTTAAAATAACAACAGAACGAACGTGGCCGTCGCTCCACCTGGCCTCGGCTCATCTCCATCTTGCCTCCCCGGAGTTGCATTAACCGTCCCACTGCAGTCGGGACAGTGCTGACTCCCTGTCTTTACTCCCAATCCTCCATCATAACTCTCAAAGAAATTCTTCAAATCCCCGCTCTCCCCTGAATTACATCCCCCTCTCCCATATGTTCCTCCTCTTCTTACACTAATATACTCCTGTCTTTTACCTCTCTACATTTTCTCTTCAGCTCTTATTTCCTTACCTAGCACTTCTCTATCACATGTGACCTGAATGATCGCAGGAATGTTTTTGTTTTCTCTATTGTCAGGGGAGTATGGCTCCAACCACTGCAAATTGTATTCATTACGGTTGGCTGCAAGTAATTCTGGAGCTCCACTATGTAACATTTTCACAAACAACTGTTGCTTTATTTTCAATCTATGTAATGCGTGTGGGCAGAACAAGAGAAAATCGACCCACTGGCGTGCATGAGACGTCCTGGTTTAGCCCGTACCAGCCCATGTGGTTAGGAATGAACTAGCCCCAAAGCGATGCTAGATGGCGTTGATTTTATGTGCCATCACTAGCGTCCCAAGCACATACAAAAATATAAAAAAAAAGGCAATACAAAAAAGCCTACCATGCACTTCATTTTTGTGTGCAGTTTCCAAGCAGCTGCTCCGTGGCTCAAACTTTCACCCTTCCTCCAAGGTCTTTGTACCATGTTGACATTACCTTTTCATTTTCCCAAAAACACAGCTTTCGGCACATGGGCGCTAACGCTAATGCTACGTCGCGGGTGACGTTGATTCGAAGCTGCTGCACACACACTTCATGTAGCCCTTCAAAATGAAACTCTTTTCGGCAATATACAAAAACATGTGAGTGTAGCGTGGCAGACACAGCTCAGCAGGATCAGCTTAACCGCCTCCAATGACTAATGAACTAATTATCAGGTGACAAAAGGTTAAGTCTTCAACCCTATACCCACAAAACTGTTTAAATGTGTCTTTCATTGCCTATCAGATGATCTATTGCATATTATTAATGCCTCCCTACAGTCTGGTGTTTTCCCCACTTCTCTCAAACGTGCTGTTGTCACTCCCTTACTGAAAAAGAGTAATCTAGACTCATCCATGACTAGCAACTATAGACCAATCTCCAACCTTCCTGCCATTAGTAAAATCCTTGAAAAGGTTGTCTACAAACAACTGCACAGTTATCTATCCCTCCACAACCTGTATGATGTGTACCAGTCGGGTTTTAGAGTTAATCATAGCACTGAAACTGCTCTTGTCAAAGTAGTTAATGATCTTAAGATTAACAGCGATTCAAACAAACTTTCTATTCTAGTATTGTTAGACCTGAGTGCCGCTTTTGACACTGTTGATCATAACATTCTACTAAATAGACTTGAAAACTGTATTGGCTTATCTGGACCTGTTCTTCAATGGTTCTCATCATATTTAAAAGGGAGGACTTTCTCTGTAACTCTTGGCAGTTTCACATCTGAAGAAGTCAACATTTTCGTCTTGGTACCATCATACAGAATCACAATGTATCCTACCATTCCTATGCTGATGATACACAGCTGTACGTCTCATTTTCCCTAGACAAACTTAGTCCTCTAAATGAACTTGTCAGATGCATTGATGACATCAACCACTGGATGTCTCAAAACGTCCTACAGCTTAACAAAGAAAAGACTGAGATCCTGGTAGTAGGCCCTAAAGCACAAAGGCAGGAGATCCTATCCATGTTGTCATCATTGTCTCTAAAGCACAGTGAGCATGTCAGAAACCTGGGTGTTATTATGGATGCCAATCTTAACTTCCAGCATCACCAATATTACAAAGACAGCCTTTTACCATTTAAAAAACATTTCCAAACTTCCTTCCCAGCTTCCTGTCCCAGTCTGACTCTGAAAAACTGGTCCATGCATTAATTTCCAGCAGATTAGATTACTGTAATGCCCTTTTTGCAGGACTTCCCAAAAAGACAGTAGGTAGGCTCCAGCTCATGCTAACTGGGACATTACTCCTGTACTGAGAACACTTCACTGGCTCCCGGTACAGTATAGAATTGATTTCAAAGTATTACTGCTTGTTTACAAGGCCCTAAATGGTATAGCTCCTAAATACATTTCCGACCTGCTCACTGGCTATAAACCAATCAGATCCCTCAGATCATCAGGAATGTGTCTCCTAAATGTACCTAGAGTTAAATCTAAACCAGGTGAAGGTGCATTTAGTCACTATGGTGCTGTTCTCTGGAACAAACTACCTGATGACCTGAGATCTGCTACAACTGTATCCTCTTTTAAAAGCAGTCTTAAAACATTGCTTTTTTTCTCAGGCTTTTGGTAGTTAGAGTGTGTGTGTGCCTTTGTGTGTGTCTGCTGTAGTCCGTGTGTGAGTGTTGTTGTATGAATAGGACAGGGGTTATAAAAAGCATTTTTTATGTATGTGTGTGTGCGTTGGTTGTGTGGCTGAAAGGTTATTTTATTTATGTGGAGTATTTAATATATGTGTGTGTATTCTATCTCCTTATCTGTTTATTGTTACTATTTTGCCTTTTTATGTGAAGCACATTGAACGTACCTGTGTATGAAATGTGCTATACAAATAAAATTGACTTGACTTGAATTGACAAAAAACATAAATGTTCAATAAAATGTCACTTGCCTAGTTGGTGCATCTCCACAGACCGAAAAACCCTCACCCTGACCTTAGCCTGAACTCAACCCTAACCTGAACCTCTGTTTCTAAAATTAACCCCGACCTTAAGATTCATTTCACACATTTATGAGTATCATTTGAAACTCAGTAGACTTTTTAGTGACACACTATAGTTACTTGATAGGAACTTGAGTATCAACAGTGTACTAGACAAATACAGTGTGACCAAAAATAATTAAACTAAAGCTGCGGAGAAGGATTTATGGCAGTTGAAAGCAGAAACCATGAAGCAGTTACCACTTATGAATATAGTATGACTACCTGCCAAAGTGGCTGGTACAATTAACAAACTTTTCGGCCACAGACAAAATCTACCAGCATTTGGTCAGTGACTAATGTGTATTTCAAGCCCCATGTGTCTGTAGTGGAGGTCAGTCTTGATGGACGGGTTATTTGCCTGTGTGGAGAGACGGAGCTGGTCAGCCTTGAACTGATTACAGCAGGACTTTGATTCCTCTCATCACCCTGTCCAGCTTTAAATTTGGGTTTTATACACAGAGACACACCCCTGGTTCTCTCAAAACTGTTTCTGGGAAGGTGGAAGTGGCTCTGAATCAACATTTTGAACATGTGGCACTGCAACACTGAAAGCAATACCAGTGCAGTTGTTTTAGGTCGGGATGGCAGGGTGGTCCCCCGCACCTTTTTCGTACCAGGACACTCAAAAACATATACACGCATGCACTAATACACACACAAACACACACACACACACAGAAACACGCAAACATGCATACACACAAACACACGCAGGCTGAAGTGAAAACATCCGCACACGCAAACACTGCAGAATGTTGCCTAGTTTATCTCTTGTTGTCCAGGTTTTAAGTGTGTTTGACAGCGGGACCAGATTAGACCGCCATGGTCTTTCTTGGCATCTCTATCCCGTAATAATATTATGACACGTTCATCAAAACACTGGAACGGACACACACACATGCGTGAATACATAATGCATGCACACAAGCTGAGTCGTACGGTCGGGTCATTTACATGTTGCATTGTATTCATTCCCGACGTGCAACTCAATTCACGTCAATGGCTTAAAAGTTTTTCAGGCAACTTTCAGAGATTTCTTGCGAGACCAGATGACTTTTGGCCTGCTGACGGATTCTATATTCTAAGACTGAGTATTGAATTTTGACACTTTACCTTAAATGACATAAGGCATCATAAGGACATTATAAGCACATTATGATTATAATCTATAACATAAGGCCATTGCGGTAGCCTAGAGGCTAGAGAAATGGGCTTCTGGCTGCCGATTTGAATCCAAGGACTGTCTGGGAAAATGTTGTCTTCCTCAGCAACTACAGTCAAGGTGCCCTGGAGCAAGGCACTGAACCCCCAACTGCTTCAGTGTAACGTCAAGTCAAGTCAGATTAATTTATATGACGCTTCATCACAAAGCCTGTCTCAAAGGACTTTGTAGAGAATGAGTCTAACTAGATCTAATCTGTAATCAATCACAAAACAAAATGATGCGATACGGTATGCAACAAAATAAAACACAAGGAAAGGAAACAAAACAAAGCACAAGACAAAATAACATGTTGGAAGGACCTAACAGGCCTATCTAACCTACTTAGCTGAGTCAGTCTGACATCACCAACCTTAGACCCTCAGTGAAGACGAGGAAAAAACTCCCAAGAAAAACGTACTAGATAAATAAAATGGAAGAAACGTTGGGCAGGCCAAGCCAAAGTGGGATTCCCCCACCAGGATGGCTGAGTGTGCAGTAGGTGCTGGGACAAAACAATAAAATGGCCAATAACTTGGACAATGACAGTGAGATATGAAGAAAGCAAATAAAAACAAGCGCAGATCCTGTACAGACCCACGGCGCGTGTTCAATTCTATGCACTGAAGCACTGCGACACAGTTAAATGACCTAATTCCACTAACGTTACTTAAATACCACAAGATGATGTCACCTACCGTTAAAGTTTGTAGGGCAACGAAGACAAGTTACTGTCTGCAAATCCCCGTTACTGGCTGTGGAAAGTTAAGTTTCACTTTTGTTTTCACACCGGGAGACTCTGTGGATTGAGTTCAGTGCTGCTGGTCTGCTGTCTGTACATCTCCAAATTACAGACATGATGTGATGCACACATCAGGCGCATTAGAGAATGATTTAGATCCATTTCTATAGAGTGAGTAACTTTTGATTTTGTGCCTCTGTATGGGAAACACTGTATCTCACAGTCGTCTCTAGAGGCCATCTGACGAAGTGTTACCTGACTGACTGACTGACTGACCGACCTGAATTTGCCTCGTGATGCCCTCGGCTGCACTGTGGGAAAAAGAGAAACCGGATGAGGCAGAGATGAACTCAACACAACACAAATTACATGCTGTTGACACAAGTAATGTGAAGATTAAGTTCCTCAACCACGAAAGGATTATGTGACAAAAGCACAAACTGGACACGCCATTTTCAAGTGTTTGTCATGTGAAAGATTATCTAACAGTTAAGTTTAGGCAACTACAACAACTGTAGTTGGCGTTAGGGTTAGGTTTTGGTCATGGTTTAATAAGAAAAACTTAATATAAAAACTTAAAAATGAAAACGTTACTTCCAGTAGAAAACTTGCATGAGTTGAGAATTGAACCCAGAGTTGAAGGCTGATGTGTACAGCCATCCATCACCTTGACCTCCACACTCTTCCGGAGTGTGTTTATTATGCTCATTAATATTCTGAATATGAGCCTTATCATAGCTCAGGTCTAAGGTCACAAAACCAAACAATAAGCAGGATATGGTGTTTACTGTGTTTACGAGATATGGGCTTATCCTGGTTATTGTAACCTGGAGTTGGCCTTTACATGTACCAACTCATATACTCTACTCAATACTGTAAATAAATATAAATTAATTATTCACAATGCAAATGATTGTATCTCCGTTGGTTGCACTCATGGAGGACCAGAACAACATTTCAAAAAACAAAAGTCGTAAAACAAAACCACGATCCACAAAACAATACGACAAATGAGACATCAAAACATCATAAAAAATAAACCGTAAAACAAAGCCACAAATTATAAATCAAAACATGTAAAAAAAAATAAAACACAAAATCACAAAGCAAGACAAATCAGATTAGTAGTGTTGTATTTAATGATTTTTTTGTTGTGTTTTCTGATTAATTATTTTGCCTTCTGACTTTACATTGTGTTTTCTAAATTTCTGTGTTGTTCTCTGATTTGCTGTTTTGCTTTGTAATACTGTCTTTTGTTGAAATGTTTTGACCTCTTATTTGTTGTTTTGTTTTCTAATTCTAGGTTTTGTTTTGCAATTTTTTAAAATGTTTTGTTTTCTAATTTGGGATTTTGTTTGCGCCTCAGGGCCAGCTCAGTATTAATAACACAGATATCATCTGTGGACATTTCCAAGTTTTGGTTGCTGAATGATAAATGGCAGAACATGCACTCATCCACATTGTATCAAGAAAACATCACTGGGATCGCTGTGGATGAAGTTCCCGTCACATACAAACAGTAAATATTGATCTTATGTGCTAAGCTAACATTGTTTAACAACTAACCTAGTTTACTAGTACAAGCTGTGTTTATTTCTTGAAAAGATTCTAACTTACAGGTCTGTATTTGCAGCTAAACTGCATGTAGCTAAACAAAGTCATAAATCTTACAACGCAAAGCGATTTCCATGACAACAGCTGACAAACGCTTGCATGTCACATGACTCGTTCTGCTTGGTTTAAGCACGCATCATAATGCAAGGTGGCAACACCACCGAATGAAGTTGTTCTGAGGGAGGACGCCAGTGTCGTATGCTACGTTTCACCAAGATGACCAGTAGTCTTCCTCGGGTCCACACAGGAGCCCTGCAACACAAATAAAATGAATAGTTAAAGTGAATGAATTATAGAAAAGTAAAAACCCACATTAATACATCACTTATGAACCTCTAGCATCTATCCGAAAAAAATAATCATCAGATGAGTCAACTTCAGATTAGAGAGCGAGTCACAGGGGCAACAGTGACATGTTTGAAAATTCTTGTCCCAAAAGTTGAAACATGCTCCAGTTGACCCAACAACTGACATTCGTTAAAAATTAGTCATGGTTAAAATGCTGAAGCTTGCATGGGTGTTGTCACGGAAAGCCAAATGATTCCCTCCAGTTTCCCATGGTTCTTAGACAAACTCGTGCCAAAGAACCATCAGGAAGTGAGATAAAAGGGAAACACAGGGATTATCCTTAAAACCCCAAAATGAGGCTTTAAATTTAAAGGAACAGATAATGACTGAATAAAAATTCAGTCATTATCGACTCACCCCAGTGTCAGTTGAATAGAAGTTTGCACGGAAACCAAAGACAGAGCGAGTTAGCACATGCAGTTCCATCATCTCAGATCTCTTTTTACAGCTCCAAAAAAGTATAAATGTGCATTAAATTTCTTCAAACGGCTCGTGCAGCATAATCCAAGTGTTTCATAGCCAAGCGATTGCACCATGGGTCCAAAAATCCAATATTTACCTCATTATATCCTATATTTTCCTCAACGATATTGCTTGTCCTAGAACAAAACACTGTAGTTGAGGACAGCATAGAAGAGAATCAGGTACATACTGTGGAAGAAGGATGAGATGGAACTATGGGGCTGTGTTTGGTTTTCGTACAAATTTCAGTGGAATTTTCGTCAAGTTGGCAAGTAGTTAATGAATTTTAATTGAGGGTATTCCTTAAAGTCAGTTTTATCTTGATTCACCTAGGCTTTTTTAATAGAGGCTGGTAAAATGTGACTTGGCAGAGGGTGAAGCAGCCCTTGATGTTTTTGGTGCACTGTTGTGAGTCAGTTATTCAATCAATCAGTCAGTCAACTAGGTGGAAGGATGGCAAGACTGTTCTGTAGCCATAAAACAAATTGGGGAAGAAAAGTGTATCACAATCAATCAATCAACAATTCGGTCAGTCAGTCAGTCAGTCAGCCATTCAATCAATCAATCAATCAATCAACCAATCAACCAACCAACCAACCAAGCAATTAACCAACCTCCAATCAAGTAAACAACCATCCAAACAACCAACAAGCATCCAACTAAGCAACCAACCAACCAACCAACCAACCAACCAACCAATGAATCAATCAATGAATCAGTCAGTCAGCCAGTTAGTACAGTAGTGATAGATCAGGAGTTCTGTGCTGTGAAACTGCTGATCCAGTCACTTCAGGGACAGAAGTGTTTATATTAGTGTTTAAACAGCGCTGGCCATGTTATACAGCAAACCAAGGAACATGGAACATGGCACTGTGTGTGTGTGTGTGTGTGTGTGTGTGTGTTTGTTGTACAGCTTTCGTGTTGGAAAATGGAGAAAATTGTGCTATATGTCATCATCACACTGCAGCCACAAAAAAACATAACAGTAAGAGTGAAAAGTGGTTAATTACTTTGTGTGTGTGAGTGCATGGATGCATGCATGCATATGTGTACATATGTGTATATCTTTGCATTTCCCATCTGTTTGTGTACAGACGGGCTGCATGCATGCACACGTGTGTCTGTGTGTGTGTTTGTGTGTGTGTGTGTGTGTTTGTGTCTGTGTGTGTGTTTGTGCGTGCCGGTGCATCACCACATGGCGTGTATCCCTGGTGGAAGTTGGATATCCTGTCTGTCTCACTGAAGCCCGTCTCCCAACCTCATTAAGTCTGTCCATGCTGTACTAAGACTTACGCCAAACCAGAACCTGGGCCTGGGCCAGTCTATGGTGTAAAGGAATTTGTTGGTTAGTACATTGTCTTACTTTTGTCTGCAGTATGTGTGTTGAGCCTGTACTGTTTAAGTTAATGTAAATCTATGATCTTTATTGGCATAGTAAATTTCACTTTTTTGCGTGTCAAGTGGACGGAGGGGGGCTTTCAAGTGACGTCACCCTAGGGCACCACACTGTGTTAATCCGGGCCTGACCAGAACTCTTTGTTTATTTATAAGATCAGATCTAAGCTCATAACTAGTTTAACCTGATCAGCACATTCACAACAGATGGAAGTGTTTTACCACAGAGGAGTTGGAGAGGAGAGGGGAGGAAGAAAGAAGTGAAGAAAGAAGATCAAAGGAGAGGAGAGCAGATGAAAGTAAAAAGGACAAAAGGAAAGGAGAGGGAGAAGAGAGTGGAGGAGCAGAAGAAAATGAGAAATGTGAGGAAAGAAGATTAAGGGAGAGTGGAGAGGAAAAGATGAGAGGAGTGAGGAAATACAGAGAGAGTGGGAGAATGGAAGAGATAAAGGATTAGGAAAGTAAAAAAAAAAGAGGAGAGGGACAGAGTAAAGGAGAGCAGGTGAGCTGATCGAGTAGTGCGTGCATCCAAACTGTGTTAGTCCAGGTTAGCTCATGTTCATATCTTAAAGGAATAGTTCACCCAAAAATGTGATTAGGTCGTGGTTGTTTAGAGTTCGAAAAAAGGCAATAAATGACCATACAATGACTCCCAACAGTATATTCCAAGTGTTCTGAAGCCAAACGATTGCATTATCTCATAGATTTTCCACAGTTGTTCTGCACTGCACCATCCACCACAACAGTAGCAAGCAGATGCTGCCTTCAAATGCTGTCGGAAATATTGTAATTATGGGTAGAGCACGCTCAAATGACCCAATAAAGTGGTAAATACAAATGGTAAGTCTTAATTTTACGTGATTCCCGAGATGTGACATTCTCACTCTTGTTTAACGTTTAGGTGTCACGCATAACTTTTAGCCAATAAAATTATTAAAATATCAATTACAAACTTGATGTGAATATTCTCTTTATTCTGCAGTTGCAGCACAAAGTAACTCTGTACCACTTAATTTTGAAATTAGTCACCAAAAAAGTTACTTTTGTTTCAAGGTTTATTTTGTTATTTCTGACTAAAAAGTACTTGAATACAGATTGAGTTGTATTTACGACTGTAAAACTCATAAGTAGGATCTGAGAAGGAGCACATGAAGGCAGCAAGAACACTGTAGAGCGACCAGAGCTGAGTGTAATTATAATTAGGCAAATATTGGACTTTTACAACCACAGTGCAATCGTTTGGCTTCAGAACACATGGATTATGCAGTTTGGAGTGGGTTTTTTTTAAAATTTTTTGCCCTTTTGGAACTCTAAAGAACCAGGACCTGCCAACTTTAGTTCTTTTGGAGAAGGCTGATACATACCGGTAGTAGCATTGGCAAACTCGCTGTGTGTTATGTGGACATACAAACTTCACCCGTGTTTCAAATGACATGAGGGTGAGTAAATAATTACCAAATGTTCAGTTCTGGACGAACTAGGGTTAGGGTTAGGTCCTTTAATATTTAAACAGAACAGATTATTACATTAGAACAAAGGTCCCAAGGTAGCCGATAACTTTAATAATATTCAGCAATGTATTTTACTTTCAGTCCAGCAGTCATTTTCTCAGGTTATGTGTCAAATGTTTCCAAATGGTGGACTTCTCAGTTTGGAATGAAACTCTTTCTATCCACACACTGAATACCAAGCTCCCAAGCGTTGGGAGGTTTTGACCAATAAGGCCATAACGACAGCTTGCAGACGGTTTTAATAAGGCGTATTAGGAGCTTGAATTCAGCGCACGGATATTGAGTTCGCTCCATTTGTGCTTCCTTGCCTTGTTTGTTCTCTGTGCTACTGAGAGAGAGAGAGAGAGAGAGTGGGGAAGGGAAACAGAGAGGCATTTCTGTGGCGACCGATGGAGCACAAACTCATTTCATCTTACTTTTCAAACCAAAGAATGCTGGTTCGAGCCTCTGTTTTGAATTGTTCCGCTTATGTTTTCATTGGAAACAAATGCCTCTGTTTTGTTTGGGTAAAAAGCCGGGGTCATATTCAGTAGGAATCAACAACAGAGAATGTTTCGAAACTTAAGACAGGCAACCTAACTTTATTTGGAAAACGAGGAGTGTTTCTCTGTTGGACTTCTGAAGATGAGAGTGTGTGATTGTGGATAGTCGGCACGTATGCTATTGTACGGCAACATCTGCTGGTTCTGTTTTTCACTTGAGTTGCACTGAGGCAAATTTCAATAAAGTCTGTTGACACGGCAATAAAGTTCTGAATTTTGATTTCTGACTGCTGCAATGCGCCACGATGGGAACTAACAGCTATTTTTCTGTTATATTTCCTGGACAGATGGTTTAAATGGTGTCCCGGATGTTTTTCATACCTTAGTACACCAATATAAGTAGTTAAGCATCACACAACACAGCTGAGCTTAACACGTGTGTATGTGCATCTGTGTGTGTTAATACAAATTTTACTTTTAATACTCAAGTTAATAAGATAATAAACACTTCATCACTTTTACATGAGTGGAATTATGAAGGGATAACTTTTCAGGGGATTTCCACGTACTTTTACTTAGAAAAAAAATATGTGTGACCTTCCTCCCCTAATGCTACCTCCTTCCCTCTCTTTCTCGCTACACTCCTTTAACCCCATCTCTCTCTCTCTTCTTCTTCTTTCTCCCTCTCTGTATGTTTATCTCCCCCCTTTCCTCCCCCTTTTGTATCTCTCCCTTTCTCAGTTTCTCCCTCTGCTTTCTGTTTGTCTACTTCTGCTTTTTGTCTCTCACTTTCTCTCTTCGTCTCACTCTCTCTCCTCCGCCATCCCTCTCTCCTCATTCAGTTTCTCTCACTCTCTCTCGCTCCCCCCCCCCCCTTCCCCTTCCCCTTCCCCTTCCCTTCCTCCCTCTCCCAGCCTCCAGGTAAAAGAGCTCCTTTCTTTGGGCGTCTCTCCTCCAGCTGCCACCTCCAGTAAACACCTCAGGGTGCTAGGGGCTCCCGCGGCTCCAGCACCTCCAGACAAAGGCAGCGGTTATGTGTTGGCCGGGCTTTTATGTAACCCGGCAGCAGGTTAGAGAGACTGTCCTGTCACCAAGACGTCACAAGCTTGATCCCTGCAGTGGCCAAATGTCCTTGAATGAAACACTGAACCCCTACATGCTCACTTATTGTATAGGGAAGCTGCACTGCCTAAAATGTAAATGCTTCAAGGTGTATAATTTTAACAAAAAATAAATCATTACCACATTAATTTTGATACATTAGTGACATTACCATAAAGAAACCAGACCATTGCCAAGAGGATTGGCTGCCTCCACGCAGAGGTAGAAAGTAACTAAGTACATTTACTCGAATACTGTACTTAAGTACAATTTTGAGGTACTTGTACTTTACTTGAGTATTACCATTTTATGCTACTTTATATTTCTACTCCACTACATTTCAGAGGGAAATATTGTACTTTTTACTCCACTACCTTTATTTGATAACTTAAGTTACTAGTTACTTTGCAGATTCAGATTATTAATACAAAATATAATCAACTAATAAATTGTGATGTATTATTATAGATTACTGTAAGCTACCCAGCAGTATATAAAGTAGTGGAAATCAGCCCCACCTTTTCCAGCTGCAACATTAAAGTGATGCTTATACATTAATGCATCAATAATTATAATTCAATAATATAATATATACTGTATTATTCTGAAATGGGCCATTCTGCATAATGAGTACTTTTACTTTTGTTGCTTTAAGTACATTTTGATGCTAATACTTTTGTACTTTTACTTAAGTAACATTTTGAATGCAGGACTTTTACTTGTAACAGAGTATTTTTATACTGTGGTATTTCTACTTTTACTTAAGTCAAAGATCTAAGTACTTCTTCCACCACTGCCTGCATTTTACATTGTGTGCCACTATGTCGGATTTCATGGGAAATATATTGGATTGCTTTACGGCACAAAACAGGAAGAGAGCGCTGTTCTTCCAGAGCAGACAGAGCTAAAGCTTTCAGAGTTTCTCACAAAGGCAGATGGTGGAACGAGTGAAAGGCAGACGGAAAAATCTCGAACTTTTCTCCTCTTCACTTTAGCGCAAGAGAAAATAAAAGTAATATACATGGAGCGATTCTAGGAAAGGGAAGGATCAACATCGTCTCTGTGACAAGAAGCAATTGGGTTTACGGGAAATGTGCTCTTAATTCTGAGAAACACTAGCACTAATAACACCGCTGCCATGACATAAATGCTAGAAATCATCTCGGCCATGGTCTACTTTGTTTACAGCAATTATACCAAAGTAAACAATACATTTGAAAATGATATATCGATGTTTAAAAATTCTATTTATAGCACCTTTTGTGGTTCTGGGGGCCTGGTGGGATGGAGGGAAGGAAAGAGGAGATACAGCCAGTGATATTCTGTAGCACTTCTCTCCTCGCTTGTATCCTTCAGTTCTTTCTCACTTTCTTTGTCTTCAGCCAGGGAGAGAAAGTCTTTTTTATTTCTGTCACATTATTAGACTTAGATCACCAGACTGTGAACTTAAAGGGAACATTGGTCCTGATGTGATTATTTTAGGATATGGATAATAGGAAACAATTCTGATGATTTTTGCTTGACCATAACAATAAAAAGACCAAATGTTGACTAGCTTACTCTAAGATATGTCAAGTGCCACATCTTAACTGACACCTATGGGACTCACTCACCCATCTGTTGGCACCCGCGACAGTATTCAAGTTTATTTCATCATCAGTGCCTCAAAGCTTTGCTAAACAATTGTGTAAAGAAACACTGCAGCCTACGACTAAAACTAATTCAGAAAACCGTCCAAAGTTGTTGAGTTGACAGAGTCTGTTGTTGTTTTTATTGTCATTTCTGTATGCTCTGGTGTGGTCTTGGCTCCCCTGTTGCCATGGCGAGGGCAACGGGTGGCTGGCGATGATGGATGACCAGGAAGTAGAACTGATTGTATTCACAAGCAGGTGCAAGGCATCATGGGAGTCCCGTGAGAATGGTACAGCAAATCCAAAACTGAACATCTGTCTGCAAGAATGGGGTGTGTGTGTGTGTGTGTGCATGTGTGTGTGCGTGTGTGTGTTTGGCAGGGTGGCCCAGCAACAATCAGGTAAAATGCCCCATTATGAGCATTCCTTAGTTCTTAGAAGTTGTTTATCCAGTCACAGACATTATTACACTGCGGTCCAGCACGGATAAATTTAGCCTTGGTACTTTAAGGAATTTAGAGCACTGTTATTGGAAAGTGAATCGTTTCATTCCAAAACGAGATATCCACCATTCTCACAAAATGATTGCTGGCATGAAAGGAAAGCACATTGTAGGTTTCTATTAACAGAATGAGTCATCTTAAGACCTTTATAGCATAGATTATCCTTTGTTTGTGAAATAATGACTTAATGTAAAAGGGTTTTTCCCCCCTAAATGTATGTATATACAGTATATATTCATTTTATCTGCCTGCCTAATCCTTATCAGGGTCAAAGGGGGCTGGGGCCTATCCCAGCATGCATTGGGCAGAGGGCAGGGAAGCACTTGGACAGGTCACCAGTTCATCACAGATAATCATTCATACCCATGGGCAATTTAGAGTCTCCAATCCACCTGATGTGTAAGTCTCTGGAATGAGGGAGGAAACCCACAGGAACACAGAAGGACCTGAAGCTGAACCCAAATCCTGTGTGCTAACCACTGAGCCACGGTTCCCCCTGTGGGACTTTGGCTTTCCTCAACCCATTGAAGCCAGAATACAGAGGGAGACGATATCAGGGGGAGAATCGCCTACAGCTGGAGTTCGTCAGCCGTCACACCTGATGTCAGTCCCAGCTCGTTAGCGGTCCTATCAGAGAGGCAGCTTCAACCACAGAGGGAGGACAGCGTGGCTTCAGTTTGTCCTCAGAACTCATGCTGTTTTTGTTTTTCCTACAGCCACAGCACTTCCACCTGAATCCACTTTTGAACTAACCCTAACCCATCTCACTGGACTCTAAAACCCTGTTTGTCTAATAAACTCCCCTCCAGGGCTTGTTTGCACTGTATTTGCTGTGTTGTATGGTTGCCCAACTTGTGTCTCCCTGAAACCACACCCCCCAAAATGGATATAATGGCATTTCAGAGTGAAAGTCAAGGACACTTCAACAAGGATGAACAGCCAAGGTGTCAATCAACATCCATTAGCAGCCATGTGTCCTGCTTAAGTGTCCTTGAGCAAGACACTGAACTGTGGCTGCAATTCATTTGCATTTACCTGCATCTTGAGTGTGAAATGCGACCCATTCAAAACCGCAGAGGAAATCTTGACCACATATTGTGCAGCAAGAAGCGGCTGATCGAACACAGGATCTAATCTGGGTTCCATCCAGGAGCTTGCACAAAACACATATATGTAAAAAAAAAACAACAACTTGGATTTGATTAAAATCTACTTGAAAAACAAACAAGAAAAACAAACCCATGTCCAAATCCACCATTCACCCGAATGTGCACTGTTGTCCACGCAGTGTTGCCAACTCCATTTCAGAGACATTCAAAGTAAATTTTAACAACAAAGTTAAACTTGTAAGTTCCTCTTTTTTACACGTTTTGAATAAGGAAGCCATCGCATTAGATCCCATCTGTGATGAGCCATTTCTTGCCACTTGGTATGTGATCAAGATTTCCTGTGAATGGGTCACATTCAGACTCAAGATGCAAATAATTTGCAGCGACACCTCATACCAAATCGCATTGCAAGAGAGTAGGCTGTCTTGTCTTGTCTTGGCTTATCCAGCTTATTTTAAGCATGTATCAAGCCCATGTGTGTGCACACATGGACACACACACACACACACACACACACACACACACAAATACACATTCAAATACAAAACACATCTGCAGTCTGAGTGCAAACAAACAGGCTGTCAAAGTAACAAACCACTTTTCACTCCTCGCCCTTCTCTCTGTCTCTCTCGTCTTATATCTCCCTCTGCAGTGACAACGCTTTACAAATAACTGCCGTCAATCAAGCTCGCCCTCGCCATAAATCATTTTGGAAAAGTGTATTTTCCATGTCTCTCTCTCTCTTTCTCGCTCGTAGTTTTCAGAACGTGGGACCAGCGGGCGAGCGAGGCCGCCACTTCAGAGCCGAGCGTTTGAGGAAAACTCTGCCGGAGGAAATTGCTTTGGAGAGAGCCGATATTTTCTTATTTGGCGGCGGCCGTGTTTGCCCAGCACCTTGCAGAGAGAGGAACAGTGTTTTCTTAATGACGAGCAACGGGTGAAAATGTCAGCGGGATCGTGTTGCCAGGAGGCCAGGAGGCCCCTCCACTCCCTTCAGAGAGAGAGAGAGAGAGAGAGAGTGAGAGGGAGAGAATTGAATTCAGTTGAGAACGATAGAGTGCGAGAGAAAAACAAAGAGGAAGAGAAAGATGGAGAGAAGGAGTGGGAGAGAAAGTGAAAGACCAAGGGAGAGAGAAAAAAGTTAAAGGAAAGGGAGAGGGACAAGAGAGAGAACTAAATTCAATTGAGAGAGATTGGGAGCGAGAGAGGAGACAGAGTGAAAAAAGAAGGAGTGGGACACAGAGAGAGCCTGAAACAGGGAGGGGGGTGAGGGAAATGGAGAGAGAAACAGGGAGGGAGGAGAGAGAGAGAACTGAATTCAGTTGAGAGTGAGAGAGTGAGAGATAAAAAGATAAAGATGGAGAGAGAAAGTGAAAGACCAAGAGAGAAAAAAGTGAAAAGAAAGAGAGAGGGAGAAAACTAAATTCAATTGAGAGAGAAAGAGAGAGAGAGAGAGAGAGAGAGAGAGGAAATGGAGGAGAGGGTTAAGATAGAGAGAGCCTGGAACAGAAACAGGGAGGGAGGTGAGGGAAGTGGAGAGAGGGACAGAGAGAAAACTGAATTTAGTTGGGTGAGATTGAGAGCAAGAGAGAGAGAGAGGATTGGAAAAGAGAGGCAAAAGACAGAGTAGAGAGAAAAGGATAGAGAGAAAAAATAGAAGATAGAAAAGGGTGGAAAAAGAGGGAAAGAGAACATGTAAAAGGAAGTGAGAGGGGGAGAGAATTTAATTAAATTAAGAGAGATTGAGAGCGAGGGAGCGAAAGGTGGAGAGAGGAAGTGAAAGAGAAGGAAAGGAGAAAAAGAGAGAGCAAATGTGAGAGAGAAGAAGGGAGCCAGAGCAAGGTTGAGAGAAGGGAAAGGGAGAGAGAAATGAAGTGGAGAGGGAGAGAGAGGGGGAAACAAAAAGTGAAAAAGTGTGGAGGAGAGAGAGAAAGTGAATTAAGTTGAGAGAGACAGAGTGAGAGAGGAGAACAGTTGCATCACAAATCTCCTGTAGCACCGTCACAGAGGAACATTGCAGAATTAGCTGTGCTCAAATAATGTCTAAATACATAAACAGCCGGGGTATGAAAATAAAAATATCTGATAAAGGCTCCTGTGGCGTAGGTACAGGTCAACTCTGTAATGTTCTGTAATGAAGTAAAAGTGAATAGTCTGATGAAGGTAAATTTCCAATAAGTTTCCAAATTTAAATTGCTGTGACACAGTAAACTGTCTTGTCTTTAGTGCTAAAACACTCTTGAGAAGAAACACCTTGTTAACCTAAACAAAACTTGTTTTTTGGCACTGTTAGCTAGCTAAATAGCCAGCAAGCTAATTTAGCCAAGAAGGCCGATGTTAATGTTAACATGTGACTACTATACACTATTAACACTAGTTTATACTAGATACATTTAGCTAGTTTTCAAATCAGATGTATTTCTAGCAAGAACATGATCTGACCAGATACTCAGTCTGCTAACAAGCTGACAGTTATCTAAACACAAAAACAATCAGCAGTGGTGAAATGACCAGCTCTTTTTAAGAGTGCAGAGTGAGATTAAACTTTAATGATCCATAGGGAAACTGGGTCGTTGCAGCAGTAAGATGCGGCAACAAAAAATAGAATAGAAACAGAAGAATATTATATAAATACAAACGTGTAATGTAAGAATGAAAAAGTATGGGGAAAAGTATGGATTATAGCATTATAAGGGTGTGCAAAATAACATCA
The DNA here is from genome assembly GCF_046629955.1 of Centroberyx affinis. Classification (NCBI taxonomy): domain Eukaryota; kingdom Metazoa; phylum Chordata; class Actinopteri; order Beryciformes; family Berycidae; genus Centroberyx; species Centroberyx affinis. The sequence continues at coordinate 173,583 of NW_027279489.1, forward strand.
GCGTAACTACTGAGACAAAGAAAGAATGAATGCAGAATGTGTACAATATGAAAATAAACCAAAAATATAAAATGTATGCAGCATGAATTTGGTGGAATCATTATAGATATACCAGTATATATGCATAACAATGAGAAGTATATGGGAAAATGAGGCAAACAGATGTGAATTCACAGCAAATACACATGATGTACCAAATGTGTACTTTAATCAGACATCAATGCGGTTACAGTAGTAAGGGGAAAAAAAGGTTGTCGGCAGGAAGGGACAAAGCCGGCTTTGTTGGGGCAAAGCTCTGAGGAACAGCGCTCAATTACTAACATGGAGCCGGTTTTACAAAAAATGGAAAGGCCTACAATCATGGCTGTGAAGTTCACTTTTTCAGTATCTCTAAAATATCAAAGATCCTATGCTATCATTTGTGAAAAAGGTATTATTTTGTCAACCAAGGCCTAAATCACACACTACCCATTAAAAAGTGCTATAACCTGCTTTGCATTTGTTCTATTAAACGTTTTGCGAGAGCAGGTGTAACACTTCTTCTCCACATATCTCATTTTTGAACTTGAACTCTTCATTTCTTTTTCTTTAAATTCCTGAAAAGCTGACCTTTCGGTGATGTAGGAGGCTTGACTTCGGCAGCGACGCGGTGTTACAGTAGTGAGGGGGGGGGGAAAAAGCCTGTTGGCAGGACGGGACAAAGCCGGCTTTGTGTCGGGGGCAAAGCTCTGAGGAACAGCGCTCCGAGCCAGGGTTCAGATGAACAGATAAAAACACACTTTAGCAGTACTTAGCCCGCGCTTTAACAGTCACCCCCCGATGGGTGGGCCGAGGGCCACTGTGCCGAGCTTTCCCCTTCATAATAACAGCCATTTCACTTCACTGCCGGACCCGCGGGGTTGGTGCACTCTGAAAGCGCCGGGGGGTCATCGGGGGGGGGGGGTTCTCTGGAAGATCCAAACGGAGCCAGTAAGTTCACACACAACGCTCCTCTCTTTGTAACGGATGTAGGTTTTGCTTTCAGTTTTGGCGCTAATCCTCTTCCGTACCTCATGAAACAGACAAACACATATTTAATTTCCGCTCACCTTTTGCTCTTCCGATAGTGCCATGGCTTCTTCTGGGACCCCTCCAACGTGAAGAAAGTCTAAAATCCAACATTTTCAGGGCTGAATGGGCTCCCATCTGATGCGATGTCATCCTCGATTTCTGACTTTATTTTAATATCAGATGAATCTCGCAACTCAAAGTTTTCACGTGGCGCTAATCCTCTTTCATAGTAGATGTCATAGTAGGGTAAATAAATACAGACTGAATGTTAAATGATAAACAAATTCAAGTAAATTTCTCTTCACCCATCATCCACACCCACGACTTCAAACACCTTCCTCCACGCCATTTTTTTTATTCTGTCACGGTGTCCCGCCATAGATGCATCATGCAATACTGGGCGACTGGACTGGACTTTCATGAAGGAACTTAATCAAGCAGACACACACTCTTCACCTCACTGGTTAACGCCTGCGCCGGCCCCTTGAAAGTTGGCAGAGAGGTCGACTCCTTCCCGCCGCTACGCTCGCACATTTTGGCCGCTCAACTTCCCACAATGCTCTGCAAAATGACCCCCACACAGTTTACTGATGAAGAGGGGGGTGCGAGTGGATGTCTTTCTTTCTCTTTTTCAATCTGCCCCTCACTTGCCTCAGTCTCTCATTTATGACTTTCTTTTTCTATTTCTCTCCAGTATCCTCATCTCTCTCTCTCTCTCTTTCTCTCTCTTGCTCTCTCTCTCACACACACACACACACACACACATACACACACACACACACACACACATACACACACACACGCACTCTAACATCTGCAAGGGATCTATTCATCAAAGCTCTGACTTTGATTTCAAAAGTGCATTTGAGTTTGTTTGAATGCACACAGCATGTACATACCTATTACTTGTAAGTGTGTTTGTATTTGGATGTGTGTGTGTGTGTGTGTGTGTGTATGTGTGTGTGTGTGTGTACGTACCAGTGTGTGAAGGCCAACTATAACAGGCAGAGCAGGGGATGTTGTTTGACTAAGAGGTGGAAATGCAGCGCTGGGAGTGGCTTGGTCCCTTCGCTGAAAATCATTACAGATGCCGCTGAGAGTGTGTGTGTGTGTGTGTGTGTGTGTGTGTGTGTGCCTGCATGTGTGATAAGTGCATATGAGTTAGCTCGAATGCATACAGGATCTGTACACCTACAGTACATATCTGTGTGTTAGTGGTGTGAGAGCGGAGAGCGTTTACACGAGTAATTCCTCCTTTTTCCCTCTGTGTTTTTCAAACCGTTATAAGTCATAAATTATCACAACTTAATAACAGACAGGTTCACTTGGGTTCACTCGAGACCGGTCAGTGGATTTATACTCACACAAAATCATTCATAACTATCATGAAAAAACATTTGTGTTTTTTGGGGGTTTTTTTCTTGGGGTTTGGAAATCCCTTCCCGCAGTCCACCGTCTCTCTGCTGTTTTCCTAAACCAGACTTTGTTTGGTATAAACATCATTCAGTCAGATCAGAGTTGCTGTGGACCCACTGGCTCTGCTTTACACACAAATGCATGCAGCATTTAACAGTTACAGAAAGTCATTTTACAGGATGGACGTTTATGGTTAGTGTAGCCATTGTTGGGCTACAAGGACACTCAAATACAGAGATGCAGTCATTTTAGGAGTCCCACTTTTTTACTGTACACTCTTAAAGGGATGTGCCAATTTTAACACATCTGTGTGTCTTCTTTAGGACAACACACACGTGTTACTTTTCAACACAACATGTTAATGACAATACATTTTAACACGTGTTGTTATTATCATATCTTGTGTTGTGTTTTTATTATTATATTTGTATTTATCATTATTGTTATTATTTTGTTTGCTTGTTTGTATGTATACATGCAAGAAAAATAGAATTTTAAAAAAATATAAAAACAACATATCTTGTGTTGAAAAGTAACACAAGTGTGTGTTGTCCCAAAGAAGACACACAGATGAGTTAAAATGACATTTAAGAGTGTATACTTGCTGAACATTGTTTTGTTTTTTTAGCCTTTGTAATCTAACTTGACTCTACTGTGCGACATTTAAAAAAAGAACTGCCCACATTACAAAAAGGGGGATTTCTGCAACAACCCTGCTGCCACTGCATGTAACGGTGAAGTTGAGGACGTTCATCAATATTTCGTTGACTGGGGTGAACCGTGAGGCTCGGGGGCACTCAGGCACATTTTATGCAGGAAGTGACATAATTGTGTACATGGACTTTGGGCAGTTATTCAGCCGGTAACGGGCAGGCATTGTTGAAAATGGCATAACTCTGTATTTACCCACCGGGCTTAGGTTTCACGCGAGGGCCAAACGCAATAAAATTTAACAAAACATACCTGTATTCTGTTTAAGTCCCAATATGAGCACCACCAGAGTTCATTTGACAGCTGATACTGCGCCCGACGTTCCCAGAGGAAGTCCGCTTTTTTTTTTTCTTTTTTTTTTTTTTTGTTGCTTTCTCTCCTGTGCTGAAATGCAGGAAGTTATCGTGTCGGTGCCACAGTGGTGTCACGTTTAATACCGTTCCCTCTGGTGGCACTTACGGCAATCCCCAATCACATATTTCAGATGTGAAAAAAAGAGTTTAGAGCCCTTAAACGGATGTAAATGAAATATCTGCTGCAAATCGTTCATTCAAATACACATTCATCATCAGCATGTCGCGAAATGACCTGATATTTGTTGCACACCCTACTTGAATTCCCCTAATTATTGAGAAATATGATACTGCACTTAAAATACCTGTGTTCCTGTGCATGAGTCAACATTTTATAGTTTATTGATACACCAAACTGGATTTTATTTTACGATCATTCCATAGGCTACTTTTAAACCGAACAACAATAAGCATATCGTTTACTGGAAGTTGTAATAAATAATAATAATGATGCCTCTATAAGAAGAATGAAGTGAAAAGGTTTGGAGGCTCAGGCCAACAGATGATTGTTCACAGTTGGCTAACCTAAGTCATATGTGTAATTTCTTCATATAAGTCAAGACATATGCTGTGAAATTTAGGACTGGAGAGGAGTTGAGCAGGAATATTTGTCGTCCATCCTGGTGGCACAGCTGACTGAGGCACATGAACCCCCCAGTTTCAAACCTGACTCATGACCGCTGTCACACGGTATCCTCTTTCTATCTCATCATCATCTCTTTCTCCCTCTCCTCTTACCTGTCATGCTTCACTTGGTACGGTCTAATTAAGCAGAAACACCCTGAAACTAATCTTTAGGAGGCATTTTGTTGAGCGGAACCGGAGCACTGCATTACAGCCATGATGGTCCTGATCCTGAAACAAAACAAAAACAATTACATGTGCACAAAAACTTAACTATGCATGTATAGAGTATGTACACTGTATTCACATTCAGCTGCTGTTCTCATCCAGAGCAGGTAGGAGCTGAGTGTCTTGTTCAGGACACATGGCTGCTGCAAGGATCAAACCGGTGACCTTTAGGTCAGTGGTTCTCAACGTGGGGTCCAGGGACCACCAGGGGTCCTTGAGGGGGTTCCAGGGGGTCCCCAGCAAATTGATGAATTGTTAAACTTCAGCATTATTTCATTTACAAGAAGTTAACACGGTTAGAGAATGTAGAAGAATGACTGTTTTGATCATAGTTTCTCTGTTATCTCTCTATCTACAATACAGACAGTCATGGAATTCTGGAAAAAATCATATCTAACAATAAAAATATTCTCAGATTTGGGTCCGAGAGACAAAATCTCATCAAATGGGGGTCCGTGGCCCTAATATGGACTAAACTAGGTGTCCTTGATATGAAAAAGTTTGAGAATCACTGCTTTAGGTTATGGGACGGTTTCTCTAACCATGAGGTCATCCTGCTGCCCCGTCCTCCTTGCACACAATATACCAAGCAGTCCATGACCGTTACACATAGTCTTTTAGGTCTACCATTTCACCAGGCAAGTTGACTAAGAACACACACTTACTTGCACCAGTGTCCTGGGAGTTACATACATGCATACACACACATTCACACCTATGGGAACTGCTCAGCTCCACCACAGTCTTCTGCTGTGTTCTGTTGGCCAATGAGGAGCAACACTGGACCAAATGAGGATTTAATGTTGCACTTGTTACATGGAAAAATGCAATTTAATGTCTCTTAAGACAGAGTTTCAAGTAGGAACATAATGATTCTAGCCCATTGAATTAAAGGCCTTTTACATTTTTCAAACCTCCTTGAGTGCCTGGACCTGGATTTCTTATGCCATTTTGTTTTTGGTCATCAGTCTTCCTCTCTCCCCACACTTAAGTTTGATTTTCAGCTTTGCATGACTTTAAATCTAACAAAACACCTGTAGATGGTTAAACGTATAAATATGAACTGTAAAGCTGCAGTTGCTAACGCTCTACGCTAACTAGGAAGCTAACCTAGCAAATATCATTGACTTATATTCATTGCATTACTCGCAGTTGCATGGGGAACAGTGTTTCACATTGGTTCCCTGGATTTTCTGAGGTGGAGGTTGTAATTACAACCTACTGACGCTGGGAATTTTCAACCTCTGACTTTAAATGGAACGCAGTGTAAGCTCCTTGCTCAAGGGAACTTCAGCAGCAGTGACTGAAGGAGGGGAGAGCGTGCCTTGCTCATTTCCCCTGCCTAGATCTTCCTGGGTTTTGAACGAACAACCTTCCCTTTCACAAACTAATTTCTCTTACCATGACGCTGCCACATGTGGGAACTGCGTGAGTTTCTTTGACTCCACATGACTTCACATCTTTGCTGTTGTATCCTCATATCTTCAAAAAGTCGACTTCTCTGGATTTCAGAAAATCTTTTCGTACTGACACCCAAGGGTTTTTGATTTTATACAACTTTTTGTCGAATGGTTCTCGTGAGCCCTCAGGGTTATGAAACTCATGAAAAATGGTGCAACAAGTAAAGAAGATGCATACAATATGGTCGAAAATAAAAGCTGGAAAACATTATTACTAAATTATATTATCAGGAAATGGTCGAATTTCAGCTGAGAGAGACAAAAGAGCTGCGGTTCAGTTACAAAAACCAGAGATGGAATCCTTTAATGAGGTTAAAGGTCAGCTAACAAACAGTGCATGTGGGTAGATGTAACCAGAACATTGTGTTTCATCTTAATCAGTGTTTGATGTTACGCAACAAGGACAGAATGGGAATAAAGAGTGCCATCCAGAGGCTACTTTGTATGTGTGTGTGTGTGTGTGTGTCTTGAGTCTGTGTGTGTGTGTGTGTGTGTGCGTGTGAGGCGTTGAGCACCTTTCAAACTGTGACTGTAAACACACGCATATCTGAATGTGCACCATATCTGCATGCAAGTGTGTGTTTTTATGTGTCTGTGGGTGTGTGTGTGTGTGTGTGTGTGTGTGTGTGTGTGTTTGTGTGGTTCTTGTATTTCTCTACTTATGAGGACCAAATGTCCTCATAAGGATAGAAAGTGAGGACATTTTGCCACTCCTCGCTTCTTTAAGGAGTTTAGTTTAGGGTTAAGACTTGCGTTTAGAGTTGAGATTAGAATTAGGTTTAGGTTTAGGTTAGAGTTAGGGATTGAATGTAAAATGTCAAAGAAGGTCTTCACAAGTATAGTAATACAATTATGTGTGTACACGCGTGGGTTTATGTGTATATGTGCGTGTGCCAGTCTAATCCTAAATTGTATATAGAAGCTTCAGGAATTGGACACGGCTTTTTGATCTGTCTGCACACTTCAATGCCCGACTTAAACAGGGAAAAAGTCCGACATAAATTGTGGTAAAGGGCAGGACTGTGACGCTGCGGCCCACTCTCCAGATGGCTGGAGAGGCCTGGATATAGAAGTGAAATTTATAGGTTGTGATTATCCGACTTTAAAGACCGTGATTCGGGGGTGTCCCAGTGACTCAGGGACACTGTGCGTCAAGAGACTGCGTACAGCTCACCACCTCTTGTTACGTCTCCACACTTTTCTCTTCCATCTATCTCCACTGTAGTTGATCTTAATAAACAAAAACTTGAATGAAGAGTGTAAGGGTTCTGGAAGGAGTGGAAATGTGGAAATGTTACTGGAGATTTATTGGTGCAATTGTCAGACTTTATAAACCGTGATTGCAGTGCGGAATAATAGGCTCCGTCGTTCATTTATAATGGGGTTGGAGAAGTGTTGAGAGGCGTGAACTTCAACTGGACACACACACACACACATGGACACACACACACACACACACACACACACACACACACACACACGCTTAGATAATAGCCTCTAGATGTCACTCTTCATTCCCTGAGTCCCATTTGTTACACAACATCAAACACTGACTGACTTAAACAAAACATAATGTTCAATGTTTTAAATTTAAGCACCATAATTTCAATGCAGACTACAGTTAATAGGCACTCGGAAAAAGCAATACTTCATTTATAATGGGATTGGAGAGGTGTTGAGAGGGTGAACTGGAACTGGGCACACACACACACACACACACACACAGGCAACACAGACAACCACATACACACAAGCAGACAGACAACCACAGACACACACAATCACAGACGTAGATACACACAAACACAGGCAGATGAACACACACACAGGAAGATAGAAATATAAAGACACACACATACAAATGACACACACAGATAGGCGTATGTCTGCTTGTACTGACGCACACACACTTATGCATGAAAACAGACGTGGGCATACACTTGGCAACACATGCACACACACACACACACACACACACACACACACACACACACACCTCCCCTCTCTTCCCGTTGTCAGTGAAAACCAGGTTTCTCATAATATTTGCAGGCCACCCTGAGGGAAGATTTATTTTGTCGTTTCTGTGGTTTTTATTGCGTTTATTGTAGTACGCCATGTTCCACGTGGTTTTACGTTGGAGTAGCAGTGTTGAAGGAGAAGGCAAGAGTGAGAGAGAGATGTTATGGTTTGTGCAAAGTTGACACTGTGTGTGTGTGTATGTGTGTGTGGGACTGCATAGTCTGTGTGTGTGTGTGTATCTAATTGTGCGTTCACATGCTGTTGGGAAGGTCCAACATCCGGGACTTCCAAGTCAGCTGCGTGCTGTTTTGCACATCAAACCCAGAAGACAAACAGTAAACAAACATGGATGCCGTGCAGCTTCACAAGCTAATTTAATAAACTTCATTGAAACAAAGTTATGATGGTTAGTCTGGCCGACTACAAACCTGTAATAATAGCTGCATGTTTATTTAAGTGTTTTCTGACTGTCGACTGACACAAAACTTGATTTTTCCTGCCATGTTGAAAAGGTTAAAGGTTAAAGGTTAAAGGTCATCACTGTGCCATAACTTGGAAGCAAAATTTCCTCGACTTTCTGACTTTATCATCTGACTTTGAATGTGAAATCTACAAGTAGGGTTTTTCTGATATATCCAACTGTATGTGAACACAGGGTAAGTCTGCGTTTTATTTGTGTGTGTGTATGAGTACCAGTGTCTACAGTGTGTGTGTGTGTGTGTGTGTGTGTGTGTGTGTGTGTGTGTGTGTGTGTGTGTGCTGTTTCTGCAGGTGCTGGCCATATTGAGAAAGAGAAGACGAAGTCGAGGCGACAGGTATTTGGCAGCTCCCTGCCACAGTAATGCTGCTTAAATAGCCTTCTCTCCCACGTGCATGGACACACTCACAAGAACCAGACAATGCACTGAGACACACAGACACACACACACACACACACACACACACACACACACACACACACACACACACACACACATGCACACAGGCACGCATGTACACAGATACTAAAACATAAAAGATAAAAACACACACATACACATGCTGGGATACATGGTCACAGACTCAAATGCATGCACTTGTACACACACTGTCCTTGCATATCCACATGCGCACACACACACACACACACACACACACACACACACACTTGCACACACACACTCGCACACAGACGATTACTCAATCCCCCCCACCTTGCTGCTCCACGCAGATGGGAATCCCAGATTTATAGCAGAGTCTGAAACATCTCCACTAATGTGTCTGGCCGTGACGGAGGGAGCCCAGTATTAGCCTGTTGTTGCTCACACACACACACACACACACACACAGACACACACACACACACACACAGGATATGGGCACGCGTATACACTCACACACACTCAAGCTGTGTGTGTCATTCTCACACATAACGCACACACATTTTCTCCGTCTCTTATGCATGTACACCGACACAAACACACACACATCTTCTCACACACTCTCTGTCTGACTCTCTCTCACACACACACACATCTTCTCACACACTCTCTGTCTGACTCTCTCACACACACACACACACACACACACACACACAGGAGAGCACCAGCGCGGCGGTACAGAATGCAAATAGGAGGAAACAGACAAATTATCTGTCTCTCCAGGAATGCCTTGATGGAGAAGAGCGTCGGCCAAACGCTGCGACTGGAGACTGAACAGGAATTCATACCGCCCATGCTTTCTCTCCTCTCATGCTCAGGAAGGGGGCTCCTACATGCTAACTTTTAATGAAAACAGGTTGTGTGTGTGTGCGTGTGTGTGTGTGTGCTAAACAGCTTGAAACTTGGAAGCGGTGGAGTCCAGGTCCGTCTAGCGCCTTTTCCTATATGCTGACTATGATAAATAGACCAGTCAGCCTCAGCGTAGCAAAGTGTAACAGACAAACACAGCGGTTAAGTGGTTGAAGCAATAATCCGCGACATTTTCGTACAAATAAATGTCCGTTTCGCTACTCGCTATCGCCGATTGATGTAACACAACAGTGATTCGACCTACATCCAGTTCATGACAGATTTTCCATTTGCTGTTCTAAACACCCGGTGTCTGGTCACTCTCTTTATGGGAAAAATCCCTCTGGTGCAAAAGGAAGTGATGCGTTTTACGTTTCCGGTTTGTTTGGAATAAACGGAAGAAGAAGAACTGCTAGCATGAGCAGTGATAGCCACCGTGGCTGAACAGACAGAGAAAAGAGAAACTCAAACTGCATCAACAGAAGATCCAAGCTCCGCCCACATTGTTTGATTGACAGGTGATCTCTGTGCAGAAACATCACAGTGATGAGCACTGGGCACCAAGGATGGAGACAAAATGATAAAAAAACAAAAAAAACAAACAAGAATATTGTGGTTCTTGTGTACCCAGCAGGTTTTAGGCTACTGATCTAGCAGCCTACATCGTCTTATACAGCCTAGCTTACACTGGAAGTACTTTGGCTGACTTATGGCTTCATTACATTGCTACCAGCTTTGGAAACCTGACTGAATAATTTTGGGACTTTTTGAGATATTGGACAATCTTTGAGTCCTGCCTAAGCAGAAAATCTGAGCAGAAGTAGAAGTCTGTTTTCTTTTGTCTGAACCATAGAGGGAAATTTTAGTATTTTGTTTGTTTAGGTTCACTCTGCCCAATCAACAAGCAAACCAGGGCTTGTAAACAAAAGTCACATGACTAACAAGCAGCTCGTTTATTGGACAGAGTTTTGGTCACCTGTTATCCTGCCAGGTTAGAGATTGCCTGCATTCTTTCCTGTAAATTCCCTTCTTTGGTGTTCATACCAGGTAAAAACATATGAGGAAATAGCTGAATATGAGCATCAGTCCAGACTGCAGTTTGTTCTGCTAGGCTTTCCAAGCATGAGGAACTGTTGGCTATCAGATGTCAACATCCGTCTCCTGATACCCATAACACCTTGTGTTTTGGAGTCGTTTTCTGTAGTTGGTTCAGATAATGTTCTCACTCCTAAGAAACCGCACTGCATTTCTCTTGTTAGAGGACTGAGACTCACGTTTTCAGGTGTTTCAGTGTCATTATTTGGTGCCACCTGAGTTCAAATGACGTTGTTCTCACTTCGCCCAAACAAACCGAACTAAAGGAGTCAACGCTCCAATGTTTGACTAAAGCCGCCTGCAGACTACACGATTGTAGCCCTGATTTTCCCGTCCCAGACAAGTTTTTGAGATCAGGGACAAAAGCTCCAGGTCAGAGCCAGATCGGTGCTCACGCTCGTTAAGTATGAGCAGTTCAGAGACGCGTTCTGACCCGGTCTTGGAGCCGTCCCAGACGCCCTGACATTTTTGAAATTCTTGGCACAAAATCTGAACTGGTCTCATAGTTTGAGCAGCGTATGACAAGTCCTGAGGACGGTGATGAGCAACAGCCAATGAAAGCGCGACAGGAAACCAGGGGGCGAGGCCAAAACAACTGTCGCTGCAGAACAGAGTCCTTGCTGCCCAACCTCCCTCCTCCATATCCTGTGTTTTGTCCTCTTCTACCGTTTTCAGCCAACATAAATGCAAACACAACCAGTGGTCTCATTTAAATGCGACAAATTCAAGGTGTTAAGCAATTGGACTGGATGCCACAAGGTAATAAAATGATGATGCGTTATGGTTACATGACGCACGGGGCGCATTGGAGACATCGGTGCCCGGAGTGCAGCCGTCCTCTTCAGCCAGCTGTTCACCACCGGTCGCACCCTCTGTCTGATCCCCCGAGCCAGAAAATGGGAACAAAAAAACTTGTCTAGTCTGTCCTTAAGACTGTTATGCGGTTTTTATTCAAATTAAATTAATGTGAAATATTTAAAGCAATGCGCTTCTTGGCGTCAACCTTCACATCGGACCATTTCTTTTTTCTTTTTAGTTTTATAAAGGGTCCGGCTTTCCGTCTGGCTTCCGACTTTGACATTTTCTCACAGAGAATGGAGTGACAAGCATATTTACATACGCATCATTATTCATTCAGGGCCACTTCTCGCGTGTATCATTCTTTGTCATGGATTCCTCTAGGTGAAAGATCTTGTAATTTGTGCACCTCATCTGCCTTCGGTTGTGTAGATTACAGATTACAAGACATAATGTTGTGTAATGTGCGCGGTACAGCGATTTGGTGATTCTCAAAGTCGTGTAATCGGCATTTAGCATAAATCGTTCCAAACATGCTTGGCACCATGAGACGATACTGTGCTGTAAATCTTCTCTGCCCTACAAAGCTAAACAACAATGACCACCTGAGAAGTGAAACTGAGAAAAATAACTTCCAAGTTCATCTGCAGGATTGATGGCACACAATTGGATAGTTTATCATTTTTTTGCTGACATGAAAACTCAAGCCCAGTCATGACCTTTGACCTTTTTCAAACACAAAACGTAGTTCCTGCTGTTATAGGGCATTACTGTACAGCACTTTTCCTGTCCTGGTTGAGTCCAAAGCACATGCCTGTGACAAAATATCTTAATATTAAATTCTGTTTTGTTTCTCGTTTTTGGAAAAGTGAAAAATTGGTTGGGGTTGTAGTGAGCCAAAGCACACAGGTGGTTAAAATGTTTTACATCTTTTTAAAGAAGGTTTTCTGGCAGCTATAGGTCTATATGAGGGGAGCTGTGGTGATTGATTAATCACTAGCATTGATATCTCTTCTTTTTAACACCTGGTAATGATAATGGTTCTCACAGCAAGGCATCCTGGCTGTGAGTGTGTGTGTGTGTGTGAGGGTATGTGGGTGTGCATCTCTCGTATCTGTCAGCCTCTTTGTGTGGCCATGAGAGCCTGTCTGAGAGCGAGGGAGACGGGAAGGGAGAGCCAGGAAGAAAGAGAGAGAGAGATTATTCTTTAAGGCTGCATTCACACGTAAGGTTTTTTTTTTTGTGTGTGTGGAAAAAGCGCTGCCTGCCTGCCACTTCTAGCAGATAATACAGTGTTGTGCAACAAGCAAAGGCTTACCAGATATTCCCAAAACACGTCCAGTGTGATCCAACACCGCCTCTTTATGATCGCTGTTGCGGTACTGGAAACTCACTTACTACAACGACCAATTTCTCCACCGGCACTTTCTCCATCTTTGTTGTTGTTGCTGTGGGAAACAGGCAGCCTCCTATGTAGCATTACACCCGGCCTCTCCTTCATTGTGATTGGTCGGCTGAGAAAAAACACAGTTCACGTCAACTGGCGTTTTTCTGAAAAGTTGAACAAAACTCAACTTTTTAAACTTCTGTGACCATCTTTTGTGCGCCTTGTGGCCGCTTTCCCGTGTCTTTTCCTATAAAAAAGGCGGTGGCAGTTTTGAAAAAACAAACTTAGAGTTGAGAGGCTGAGGTGAACGCTGAAGGAAATTTGGAGCAATGGGATCTGAGACTGTAGGAAAATAATCCCCAGAGACTAGAATTAAACATACTGTATATTTGAAGTGGTTTTAAATACTTAAAGTAAATACCATGCTGTCTACTTGGAGGTAAGACATGCAAATACTATCAATCTGCTTCTTCTATCCTTCAGTAATATTGCAGCGGCATGTGGTTATGGTTTGGGTTCAGTTCATTTGCACAAACTGACAAAAACTGATAAAAGAGAGGAGAAATAAAAACCCAAAAGGTGCTTAGAACAATGTCTCACCCCAAAGGAGAAAATCAAAATTCGAAAAATTGACCAAGATGCAGTTGCTGCAGCATGGAAACAAATCTCTTTCCTGTCTTTTTATCCTCGAAGGTTACGCACTGTGGTTTTCATCCTGCGCTTCTGTTCTTTACACTTGCACGTGTGCCAATGTTGTCAGGTAGAAATGAATGGACATATAATTGTGCATCCCTCAATCAGAGAGAGAAGAGAGCAAGAACTGTGGCTTTTGAGCAATTCCTGCAGGAGGGCGGAGCGGCGGCGCAGCAGTAACTCACGGGAAAAAGTTGGACCGGTGCGACGGTTCAACCTGCGCTCAAAATGTACTCAGCTGCTTTTCTGCCAAGGCTTGGAGACGCTGAACCCCGTAGAAAAATACCCTCCTCCTGAGCTGTACGTTTAGACTGTAACCTGGTCTGTCGGCTTTACAACCCATACATCTACCTTCAAACACACTGCCTTCAAACACACACACACACTCTAACACACACTAACAGACAAAAGCATGTAAGCGCAAACAACACTTCCATACACTCGCATACTTTCATAAACACCAAAGAATGCCTGTACAAGTGCTCAATTATGCGAATACTCACCCACACACACACACACACACACACACCTACATGCATGCTGAGAAAGACATACACAGCTGTGAACGTAGGTGTCATACACCCCGTGCCAGATAAAACGGTTCTGTTTTTCTTTTAGCAGCTATTGGCGCGGCCGCATGATAAAATTCCTCCCTAACATCTGTCAAGGAAATCCAAGACTGCATTTACTAAAATGTTAAACACCGGTCAGCTCGGCCAAGCCAGATCTGATAGCAATAAAGGATCCAGCAAGAAAAGGCAAAGGGAAAAGATGTAGCAAAAATGCAGCAGAGCAGAGAGAAGGATCCGGGGTTGGAGGGTAGTGGGACACTTGTGATGGGATTACTATAATCAGATTACAAAACTGGTAAATGTAATCTGCTGCAATTAACACAATTAAAAAGTAACAGTAAAACAGTAACTGCATGTAACTGTATCTAATGTAACTGATTACTGTCACTGGGAAAAAAAGGTGCAGAAATTAAAAAAAAAAAAATGTATAAAAATATATATGTAATCCTATAATATGTAACGTATTGCAAACATGGTTAAATAAAACCAATGATTATCAATAATTATATTGCAAATTCTTGTGAAAAAATATATGATTTCATATACACAGCTTTGTAGAAGGAAGTAAAGTTGTAAAGTACTGTAAATGGATTATAGTAATCAGATTACAAAAAGGGTAACTGTAACATGATTACTGTGTTTTTTTCCCCCAGTACTTTATTGTATTCCACTTGAAATGGATTACAACTGGATTACAATTTCAGATGTAATAAATTGCCGTGCTGAAAAAAAACACAGTAATCAGATAACAGATCAATTGGAAGAAAAGATCTGATTATCAAAATGCAGCATTGGAGCAAGTGGATGGAAGGAGGGAGGGAGGCTGGGGTTGTGTGTGTGTGTGTGTGTGTGTGTGTGTGTGTGTGTGTGACGGAGATGTGGAACACTAACCCTGGACAAGGTTCCACAGGTCTGGAGCTCTCCGAGGGAACACAAGCCTTCCGGGTGTGTACGCTCCTCTCATGGGGCTCTCTCTCTCTCTCTCTCTCTCTCTCTCACTCTCACACACACACACACACACACACATGCACACACACACACACGCACACACACACACACACACATGCACACTCTAGCCTTCCCGAAACATCATTGTTAAATCGTGTAATGGGGGCAACCATTAAAGTTGTGTTCAATGAAGTTAAGCCCTGTTAAACAACCCTCTTTTTTTTTTTTTTTTCGGCGTATAAGATGGAAGGCATGTGTTTCTGATTACATGTGAGCGGGGAAACACAATAGCCCTCTTCAACCGGGTTCTTGATCCTGTTCAGTTGGATTCGGCCTGACACTTTGCCACAATCCCCGGCCACAAACAGCGACAACGAAACCCGATCCCATAAACAATCCATGTTTCTGCTTTACTACACATTTCTGGGCTGGAGAAGGGGCTCCGCAGAGTTCACTAGAGCGTAATCTGATTATGGGTTGTGCGGGCCGTCGGCCGGGGGGGGGGGGCGGCCGCGGCGTCGGGCCAACACCGCTGTGTGTTATGGTACGATATGGAGAGGTCAACGCCAAGATGCTCCGTATCCATTTTGAGGGAAAAGATACGTGAAGTTCATCATCCGTTATCGCTAAAATGTGGAGGATCCTCTCCGTAAAAGTGCTGTCACTTTGTCAACCAAGGGCTTAAAGGTGCATTAAGTGCATTTTTTTTTACTCTCCTACAGTACAAAATGACATAAGTGCAGGGACTTGATAGGGTTGTTGATCAATGCCAGTGACTCAGCTACTACTTCGCCAAGTCCTGAGATTTCTGGCTTCCAAATAACTCACTTTCCGGCTCGTTCTCTGTTTTGCTCTGAGATGAAGGATGAAGGAAGCTGCAAATGAGCAACCGGTGTTGCAACACATTTCGTTCTCGAGCCAAAAAAACAAATGACAAAGCGGTAGTATATTTGCATCGTGATATTTTAGCTCTTCGCTAGACGTTTCTGTTGGATCTGTGCGCTGATTAGCTAGCTTACTCGCTCTGTTGTGAAAATGTGACTTTTATATTTCTGTGCATTACAGGATACCGTAAGCTGTGTCAGGGACTTTTTGATTTTGCTGCAATACTGATACTGACTGATCAATAAGTCATATTACTTAAAGCCCTTTTAAGTTACCTAAAATCCTTAAAAAAGTTAGAGTTATTTGTTGTATATTGTTGTGCTTTCATTATCATTTGTTCCACATCATTTTGTTGGAGGAGTTGTCACTTCTTTCAAAGTATTTCTCATTTTGGAACAAAACTCTCCATTATGTTTCTTTTGTCCTATGATGTCAAAACCTCATATCTCCAAAAACTGAACTTATCCGTAGTGCTTTTCCCATTGCTAATGTGTTTTGTTTTGTCTTATTTTTTTTTTTATCAAAGAATGGTTTTTGAATGGTTTTCCAAGGCATTATGTGCATAAAATTTACTCAAAACAAAACGTGTAATCTTTCAATTCGAATAAGAAAAACTTTTTAAAAAGTTATGAGGTTTTCATCCAACAGCAGTAATATTACACCCAACAACAGTTTAGTTTACAAGCCATCATGTTTCTCTTAAAACAATCCCATTCCGTGATAGGAGGAACTGTACAAAAAAAAAAAAAAAACATACAAGAAAGCATACCGTGAAGTCAATTTCCCCATTATGTTTCATTTCCTGTCGAGCAAACACACTTTTTTCACCGTCATAAATCATAGGAAATATCAGTCACCATAAATCATACGCGGAGATTTAAATCAGCTGTTTGTATAATCCAGTGCCTGTATCTCAGATGGGCTAATGTGTGGAAATGTGTGATAATTAAAGCCAGGCGCTCTCTCTCTGTGGGGAATAGTGTTTCCCAATGTCTATTTAACAACACTCCCCTCGGTCCCGCCTTCGACTTGTTACAACTCTGGTTACATGGCTGCAGTAGCTGTAATGAATTTTGATTTGCGGGACCGCTCCTTTTACTCGCCTTGATTGTGACTTCAGGCTTTTCTGTGACCAGGATTTGGCTCTTTGAAGGATTTCGACAAAGACGCCATGTTGAAACGGCTTGTTTCTTTCAATCAATGAAAAGAGACACATGTATTGGAAGGGAATGATTGTAGTCTGTTTTGGGGAGTTTGCAGTCTCTTTTGGGTGTTTTGTTTTTAATCAATGGCTTGTTTTTTTTTTTAAAGCTGCACTAGACAAGACTTTTATGTAAAAATACACCTGACTTATCAGCCTAAATCACAAAGTGAGGCTGCGATAGAGAACAGCATCCCATCCCCACTAATTGAGATGCTGTAGATTCGTCCTGTTTGCCCAAATTAAATTGTGGTGTTGGTAATCACCTGTGAAGTGACGAACTGAAACTTAAGAGTGAAATCCAAACTGTCTGCTAAACAGCAGCAGAGAAAGCTGGACTCACCAAGATTAGATATTTTCCTCTCTCGTCTCTTTGGTTTCCTTTGGTGTAAAGCATCACAGACGGCTGGTTAATAAACGCGAGTGTGCTGTGTGCAGTTTACTTATATCATGTTACAGGATTTCTGGGTATTGAAGTTAAAATTGATCTCTCGCTACCGTTTGGAGCTGCCAATGTGTGAAGTTGCCTGTAGTGTGGCTTTAAACTGTGGGTTGAGAACCAAAAAGGGACTTAAACGAGCGGCCAGGACCCAAAATAGATCACAGGCCTATTTGCAGTAAGTCCCCACTTTAACACAAGCTTATTTTGGCAATTTTTCATGTTTATATTTGAACATTTACATGGTCTTGTATAGGGAAAGTGAGGTTCATGACCCCCTGGGCCCACGAAACCAAGTCAAAACCCATTTTAGGCAGCGGGGTGTCGAGTAGAAAGAACCAGAAAACCAGAAAAATGAACTTTATGAACCTTCGTCCCCCAGTAAGGCTATAAATGTGTCATATAGGTCTCCAGCTGAAAAGAATAAACAAACCCACATTAAATGTCTCTCTTATCTGTAAGTGGCACTTTGCTGTACTTTGCTAAATTTAGGTCTGTCAAGTTTAAGTGAATGGGTTCCTTCCCGCATTAGAAAAGAATGAGTTGATTGTTAACAAAACACAAATCACAAGCACCATAAATCACCAGCCTTTAAACAAACATATTCTTCATTTAATTCAAAGCCATGATAAAGATAAACAAAATATGTATTTGAAGTTTACACCTCTAGAAGTAATACTCAGAACCGCATGAGCAGTGTGATTTTAAAATGCGTAGTTTCAATATGGGTTTATGAGGGAAAAAAGGAGATCTGCCGGTGCTGAAATACCTTCTGGACAGATGCAGCAAGTGCTTTCCAAACTAAACTTGTATCCTGTGCCCAAATGAGTTGCTCTGGGATTGTAACAAAGACTGGACTGAACCGTGTTGATATTCCCAAGCTCCTGTCTTCGAAGTCTGTCTCAATACATCTATCCAGACGCTAACTGTGAAATTTCCTCACATGGCCTGCTGTTTAATCCAAGATTCCTGGTTGGGAGCTGCAAGCTAGCAGCAAAATTCTTTAAAGTTTCTTTCTTTTTTTTTTTTTTTTTCAAGTCCTGCTCAGCCTCTCCCCACCTTTGCCTTGGGACTGTCAGTTCAGGTTTTGGGAGAGGGGGCAATACCACTGGCATGCCTCAGCTTTGATTAAAGGAAATGGTTACATCACTCCGTCTCCAAGAGAAACAAGCCATTCGCTCGGCGCAGATGGCTCCGTCCAATGGCTGAGGAGCTTTACAAGGGGCAGGCAGACAGGTGCGCTCGCTGCTGACTGTATGGAACACAGACAGAGGGAGGGAAGCCGTGCCAGAGAGCGACACTGTTGCTGCCGTTGTATATGTTACATAGCAACAATAAAGCTGTAGTCTCCTGTTCTGCTTTACAGATTGGCAGGTTCTTCCCTCAAACCCTGTGTTCCTTCTAACCTAAAGCTAATACTTCAAGGCAGGGGTTCTTAAACGGCAGGTCAGGATCCAAAAAACGGGCCGCCGAGTCGCGTCTGGAGGGTCACTATACTTTGGATGTGGACTAGTGTGTTTTAACAAGCCTGTGTGCAATGGCAAAACTGAATTTTCGTGAGCTTAGAATTATAAGGTTCTATCTGCCTTCAGGATAGTTCTGACATATTGAGCTTCAAAGTTTTCAGCATACATTGAGTTAAATGGAGATGGGTCCTTTTGTTTTAGAAATTACAGTCTCAAAAATCATTATCTTCAAAAAAAATAACACCACACATATGTCAACAGGCACTTGTAGAATAGGTTCATGCGACTAACTCAGTTTTGACAAAAAGGTCAGATAGAACCGTATAATACCAAGGTCACGTTTTCTCAGTTTGAGCCCCTTAAAGCTTTAAGTCATAGGCTAATCTGATTCTGTTATGATGCAAAACTCACCAGACACTTGTCAAATAGTGGCAAAAAAAAAGTCTCAACCTTGGAACTACAGTTAAAGCTGCACTAGGCAAGATTTTGATGTAAAAAATACACCTATATAGGCTGCAATAAAGAAGAGCGCCACGTCCCGTCCCCACTAATTTAGACTTTGTGAATTCCCCCTATTCCCCCAAATTAAATTCTGGTTTAGTCACTTCTCTGCCCAGAGACAGTGATGAAGTGAAATTTAGGAGTGATATCCAAACTCCGAGCGCCAGTTTTCTCTGGACGGAGCGTGAAAACTGGACTCAACTACGTTTAGATCTTTTCCCTCTCTTTTCATCTGTTTGGTTTCCTTTCATATGAAGCATCACAGAGCGGCTGGTTGGTTAAACATGAGCCTGCTGTGTGACCTTTACTGACCTCACCTTACAGGAATTCTGGGTATTGAAGTTCAATACCCTAGTGCAGCTTTAACTGAGATGTTGAGAGTGGATTTTTGGATATGATTCCAAGTGCCTGGTGCGTTTCATTAACAGAGTAAAATTCAGAAATGCCACAGTGTCCCTTTAACTTGACCAACTAATTTTTATGTCTTAATCACTGAACCACCTACCTAGTTGGACATTTCAGCTAGCCTCGCAGCACCTTAAGCCTTAAGTTGGCACTGAGAGAACTGAAGAAGCTTAAGGTTAAACATCATTCCAGTTCTAACACAGGCAGTCTTGGGTGAAATAGTGATTTGGCATCTAAAAAACAAATTCTTTTGATCGTTTAGTCTAGAGTGCTTGAGGGGGCAGAGGCTTGGGCTGATAGGGTTTTGGAGCTCAATCAATCATACGTTTGTTATTGGAGAGCAGTTCATGCGATTTTCCCACGTTTGGAGCAGGACGGATTAGCACTTCATCACTGGCCTGTATTTACACATCAGACATTCTTCTCATGCTTTACAAAAAAAGTCACTGTTGGATAAAGGCATAACGATCACTGCTCATCGCGCATCTGAATGGGCAAAGGCACAATGGCAGATAAGTGCTGGAAAAAAGGGCATTTCTTTGAGTATAATTCACTAATATTTCAATAGCATTTCTGTTACACGCAAACTTTTTACACCGATCCAGAAATAGATACAAATCTGAAGAGGAAAAGAACAACACACAGTAAAAAATCTGTTCAGTTCTAATATGAGAGAAGTCTCCAGTCTTTTTTTTTTTCAATCAGGATATAAAAACATTTCATTGGAGAGTATCTCTATCTGTCAGTACAGTTGTTTATTCTCCTCTCAGTTGCATAGAACATTGTGTCGTGCTCATTGCCAGCATCAATGTTATGCAGAAGTACTTGACAGTGAGTGGAGGGGAGAAGCTCCTCCAGATGAGTTTATCTTTCTCTGTTTTGTCTACAACAGTCTTTGGTATGCAGTGTTAGTCCACTGAACTGGGAAGAGGAATCTTTGTTGCACAGCATTGAACTTTAAATCTTTGAGTTTGGTCATTGTCAGCTGAAACGAGGTCGCTCTTCCTCAGAGTCTATCTTCCTCTTCAGTTTTGATCACAATATTTACCTCACTGTTCATGTCCGAATCTGTCTTTCCTCAAAGTAAAAGGCAGGTGGGCCTCGTTCTCTTTCTCCCTCTCTCTCTCCCCGGTCTTCTCCCCCCCCCCCCCCCCCCCTCTCTCTCTCTCTCTCCTTTCGTCGCTACCTGCAGCCACAGGACTCCACCACCATGTCTTCGTACTGCTTGTAGACGACGTTATTGGCCGAGTCGATGTAGAGGATGCTGATGGGGCTGAGGCGCGTCGGGACGCAGCAGGTGGGCGGGGTCGACTCCGGGTCCATGGAGTTCATGAGCGTTTGTATGATGGCGTGGTTGGTCGGCTCGAGGTGCGAGCGGATGGGGAAGTCGCAGACGCCGTCGCAGTGGAACGCCTCGTACTCCAGCGGCGCGATGATCCAGTCGTCCCAGCCCATCTCCTTGAAGTTGACGTGGAGCTGCCTGCGGTGGCACCGCGGCTTCGTCTGCGTCTTCACCGCCTGGTGCGGCGGGAGAGACTGCGGCGGCGGCGGCGGCGACTGCTGCTGCGGCGGCTTTTTGGCCGCCCTCGCCGCGGGAGCTCGCCGCATCCTCCGCTGGGTGAACAGGTACTCGTAGACGGTTTTGTTGTCGTGGCCCGAGCGCGCCTTGATCTCGTTGTAGAACAGGTCGCGCTTCTTGGTCTTGCCGAACGCCAGGAAGAAGGCCTTCTCCTTGTTGGTCCTCCCGGGTCGGGCGAACCCCAGCGCCCGCAGGTCCGTGGGGCGACCCCCCCGGTGCTCCAGGGCCTCCAGTTCAAAGCACAGCTGCTGGGAGTGCTGGCTCTGCTGGTTCCTGAAGCCCTTGAAGACTTTCCAGATGTCGAACACCTCCCACTTGCTGCCGATTCCACCTCCGCCGGCCAGATCCTCCACAGGCCTCGTCTGGAGCAGAGCGGCCTTCTGTTTACCTGAAGCGCAGGTGTACAGCTTCAGGAACGGGGAGAAGCCTCCTCCTCCACCCCCTCCACCGGTGGCTGCCGATCCCAGCGCCGCGTTTGAGGCTTTGCGGGGGTCAGACAGGCGTTTCCTCAGGATGCGCAGCTCGGCCCCCAGGAGCCCGTCTCGCTCCAGAGAGCTGATGTTGAAGTGGTACTTCTGCCGTCTCAGCTGGGGCCCGCGCTCATCTGGGAGGGAGGACAGTGACACAGAGGCAAGCATGTACGCATGGGGGGAAAACACACACACAAAAACACACACACACACACACACAGACACGGAAATGTGCGTGAACATTGACAGAAGCATGCACACACAGACAAGCACAGGTGCAAACAAATACACATGCAAAGGTTAGGGGTGACAGAGAGGACAGGACATTCAGAGGCACACACGTAAATACACACATGGACATTACGTATACCCAAGCACAGGTGCAGAGAAACACATGCACACACAGGTGCGCAGACACACACACACACACACACGTGTATGAAGGCATACAAACACAGATATATAGAAACACACATAAACACACACGCACATGTGCGCACACACCGCGAACAGGAAGAGAGGGGGAGAAAAACAGAAAAACATAGTCAAGGGCAAGAATAACAAAAATATTGACACATTTCCTTACAGCATGCTAGTACAGCCTCTCAGGTAAACACACACACACACACACACTCTCTCTCGCACACACTCATACATGCACACACACTTACACACACACACACACACAGCAGGAGGCTTACATGAATTGAATGGTGTGGTGTGTAATGTTTTCTTTTTGTTGTCAGTGAGGGAAACCAGTGAACTTCCATGTCCAAATGGAATCCAGCAATGAAATCCACTAGCACACATACACACACACACCCACACACTGACACACACACACACACACACACACACACACACACACACACGCACACACACACACAGCAGATCTCCTCTCCCCTCCCCTCGCTTCCTCTCACGTCATCTCCCCTCCTTCACATCCAGGACTTTAGCATGCATTGAAAAGTACATTAGAACCAGACAGGCCGACCACATCGGACTGTAAACAGGCCTGTTATTATGGACCTGCAGCTATTCACCGCCGACAGATAGACCCTCCACACTGTTCCCCCTGCATCTGCTGCGGAGGGATCAGACCGTAGACGACACGCACATCCTGCCGCTTCTCCGTGGAAGATCAGATTAAAGCTCAAACCCAGAGAAGGTTTAGTCGCTGTGTATAAGACCGTTAGCTAGAGGTAAATCTAAATGTTTCTCTCGGTATCCTGGGTTTGAGTCGGCCTCATGACCCACTGGTGTGTTTTTCTGTCATCATCACACTCTCATTTTTTACTTTGACATTATACTGTCCAATAGAACAGAAATACCTGTATATATATGCTTTAAAAACACACACAAACATTATATTTTCAAAAATGTTTTGGACAGGAAAGGAGAACAGTGTAATTTTTTCTGCTTTCCCGATGCGCTTTTATTAAAAGTGTGATTTTTAAACATGTATATATTATTGTAAAATTAATTGTGAAACGTTGGTTTAATTACCGTAAACAAATGAGACCACGGTCAAGATGACTGGTAGCTTCTATCTCAAGCCACTAGTATCGTTAGCGCTAGTGTTTATCAAAATGAAGACCACATTTCCCATAAACCCTGTTGCTTCCCGTCACAAAGAGATGCTGTTTGGGGGAACAAACGTGCATCTGTGTATATTGGTTTTCTCTTTACTGACGAGGATCAACATGTTGTAAGTGATTTTTCCATCTGGCTTTCACTCCTTCCACCATCTGCTTTTGCCAGAAACTCTGAGAGCTTTAGCTTTGTTTGCTCTGGAAGAACAGGAGCCCTCTTCGTGTTTTGTGCCGTAAAGCAATCCAGCAGATTTCCCGCCAAATCCGACCCAGTGACACACAATGTAAAGCACGGTGTAGAGGCTGGTAGAGGCTAACAATCTTCTCAGCAATGGTCTAATTTCTTTGCGGTAAGTACACTAATGTCTCAAAATGAAAGTGGTGATGATTTATTGATGTTAAAATGCTGCATGTAGCGGCTTTAATAGCAAACATCTTCAGTAGCATCTCTGCTTTTGTAGACAGTATGCAGCGGAAAATGTCAGGCAGGACTGGAGAAATCGGCAGAAGACTTGCAACACAGGCTTGAACCCACAACATCACAAACACACAGGAAACACCTCAACAGGACAACCGACACCAGGAGATTAAGTGAGAGCAGAACACATCAAACTACTCTTCATCAAAAAGTCTCCAAACAACACGTGGTGTTAAAAAAGGACGCCGTTAGATCATGAAAGTAGGTTATTCCACTTTTCCCATTTGTTACAGCATTTCCACAGCTAAGAGCAACTGCAGAGCCTCATCTTCAATAAGTTTTAAACCCCATATTAATCCATTCCGCTCAAATGTGGCTAACAACTCTGCTTTGAACTTCACGTTTAATTACGTCAAGGAATCAACCAAAAATGTAGTGGTTAACTACAGTTGTTGACATATAGGGGTGGAGAATTGGCTATGTCCATGCTGTGTGTGGTTAAGGAGCGCCAACCAGAGAAAAAGAGAGACATAAGATGAGGGGGGAAACAAAACAGACATTTAGAGGAAGAAAGAGAGGAGAGGGAAAGGAGGGAGGGAGGGAGGGAGGGATGGGGTTGGAGGGTGACAGAAGAGTTTGTAATGAGAGATGAGAGGAAAAAAGAAACGGGTGTTCAGTTTTTGTTTCTGTTCTGTTTCTGGGGAGTTCTGCTGTGCACTTTAAATCTTGTACTGTAGTAACTTGTGTAGAAATCTGTAATTTTCAATTACGTGACCGGATGAGCTGCTGCTGTTCCTCGTCTTTGTCTGTGAAGACCACAGTCACAGTGACATCACTGCCTATTGTGTGTATTTTTTTCAGTAGTTATCAATGTATGCACTCAATCTCTGATCACTAACGTTCTGGCCATGCAATGGAGCTGCATGTGTATGTATTTTTTTATGCTCAGATAAATTACTAGTTCAACTAATGAATCCTGATATGTTAAAGTGTATGTTACTGTTGTTATGGTGGTGCTGGGACTGTCAAAGTGATATGACTTTTAAATCAGAATTACACAGTTGTTTTTTTCAGCTGCCTTTTTATATATTTATATATATCCCAAATTAACTTTTAACACATTGAGAAGAAGTTGGAGAGAATAAGGAGAATATGCCATGACAGACTTAATTAAAGGTGCATGTTGCATTTTTAAACATAAGTATATCATAATCAAATTAATTGTGATACCTTGGTATAATTACCTTAAACAAATGAGACCTTGGTTGAAGTGATTGGTAGCCTCTCTCTCACAACAGTGGTATTGTTATGTCTGGTGTTTCTCGAAATTAAGACCACACTTCCCATAAACCCTGTTGCTTCCTGCCACTAAGAACATGTTGCTACTTGTCTCCACTCCCTGGCCTTTCTCTCCTTCCACCATCTGCTGCCAGAAACTCTGAAAGCTTTAGCTCCGTTTGCTCTGGAAGAGCAGCGCCCTCTTCCAGTTTTGTGCCATAAAGCGATCCAGCAGATTTACCGCAAAATCCGACCCGGTGGCACAAAATGTAAAATGCAGAGTTGAGGCCGTTAGAGGCTGACAGTCTTTTCTGTATAGTCTCATTTGCTTATGGTAATGATACTGATGTCTCAAAATGTATGTGGTTATGATTTATTGATGTTTACATGCTACATGTAGCACCTTTAAATAGAAGAAAGCAAAGGCTTAATGTGTGTTTTGGGTATGGTGGCCCCTGCTGAAAGATTGTCACATCACTACTGGCTTTGTTTACATAGTGATTTACTGAATTCAAATAAATTTCTTCAGTGGAATTTATTGTTGTAGATTTTGTTTTAAGGACTGGCAAAATATGGAAACCAGGTGTGAGTTTTAGTATAGATGAGTTTACTGTGATTACTATGTAACTGTAAAGTATTGTGTTTTGTTTGCTTTGTTCTCATGTTGATTTTGTTATTTTGGTTTTCATAACCATATAACTCCAACCCAGTTCCATGTAGCCCTCTGTTCCCCGACCCTGCAGATAACCAGAGTGTCTTCCTGCATTCTGTGCTTTGCTCCAGTTTAGCCTGCGGGGCAACGTGTGGCAGGCAACGTCAGCTGGCTAATAACAACAAACAGTCTGAGACTAAGCTACATTACAGGCTAGTCCACATCCCTAAACACCTCAAGAGGCTGTGTCTGAAGAATGAGGGGAGAGGTGGAGAAGTGGAAAGGAAGAAAGAAAGACAAAGAACAAATAAATGCAGAGAGGAGAGGTTAAGAAAGAAAAAGGTGAAGAGACAGAAAGGGGAGAGGAGAGAGAGTGGCGGGAGGAATAGAGACTGAAAGTGAGAGAGAAAGGAAAGACAGAAAGAAAGAAGGAAATGAAGAAATTCAGAGGAGAGGTTAAGAAAAAAGATGAGAGAAAAGGGAGAGGCAAGAGAGAAAGAAAGAAAGAAAGAAAGATGAAGTTAAGAAAGAGTAAGAGGAAGATAGAGAAAGGGGAGAGGAGAGAGAGCGGTGGGAGGAAGAGAGACTGAAAGTGAGAAAGAAAGAAAGAAAAAGGTGAAGATACAGAAAGGGGAGAGGAGAGAGAGTGGCGGGAGGAAGAGAGACTGAAAGTGAGAGAGAAAGGAAAGACAGAAAGAAAGAAGGAAATGAAGAAATTCAGAGGAGAGGTTAAGAAAAAAGATGAGAGAAAAGGGAGAGGCAAGAGAGCGGTGGGAGGAAGAGAGAAAGAAAGAAAGAAGGAAAGAAAGATGAGGTTAAGAAAGAATAAGAGGAAGATAGAGAAAGGGGAGAGGAGAGAGAGCGGTGGGAGGAAGAGAGACTGGAAGTGAGAAAGAAAAAGAAAGAAAAAGGTGAAGAGACAGAAAGGGGAGAGGAGAGAGAGTGGCGGGAGGAAGAGAGACTGAAAGAGAGAGAAAGAAAGAAGGAAATGAAGAAATTCAGAGGAGAGGTTAAGAAAAAAGATGAGAGAAAAGGGAGAGGCAAGAGAGCGGTGGGAGGAAGAGAGAAAGAAAGAAAGAAATATGAGGTTAAGAAAGAATAAGAGGAAGATAGAGAAAGGGGAGAGGAGAGAGAGCGGTGGGAGGAAGAGAGACTGAAAGTGAGAAAGAAAAGAGGGGGAGGGAGAGAGTGTGCAGCAGAGAGAGGAAGAGATGTGTCGGGGCATCAGTTACACCTCCGCTCAGCCCCTCTCCAGGCGGAGGAGGTCACCGACGATTTGCTGAGGACACGCTAAACAAATAAAGCCCAAATTAAAAGTACATTAAGTGCTTGAAATGTAAACCTTTAGCGGGGCTAGAAATATTAAACTCTGGTCATTTAAACATCGTTTTAAACAGTTTTACGCCGTAAAGATAACATCACACAGGGGGGCCACCCTACTTGTGGCTGTGAGGAGTGTTTATTTACTCTCCTGAGGCTGTATATCACTGGGACCGGTGCTGCTGCCGGTGGCTCACCAGATGGCTGGCAACACACACACACACACACACACACACACACACACACACACACACACAGATGAGCAAAAATGCACACAGACACGCATACAAAGAGAGACACACAGACACATACAGACACACATATGAGCACACACACACATACACACACAAATACACAAGTACAAATATACACACATGCACACTTACACGTATGTGCACAAGCACGCATGAGAACCCCAAACACACTGGACTGACATTAAGACGTGTGATAGCTCTAGGACTGCAACTAACTATGAATTTTTAATTATCGATTAATGAATTGATCATATTTTTGATTAATCAATTAATCGTTTAGTCTGTAAAATGTCAAAAAATTATGATAAATGCTCATCACAAGTTCCGAGAGCAGCCAAAAAAAAAAAC
Organism: Centroberyx affinis; assembly: GCF_046629955.1. NCBI lineage: Eukaryota > Metazoa > Chordata > Actinopteri > Beryciformes > Berycidae > Centroberyx > Centroberyx affinis. The sequence goes on from NW_027279489.1 coordinate 201,514, forward strand.
CCAAGGTATTCATTTTATAATGATATGAAACAGGAAAAACAAACAAATCTTAGCATTTGTGAAGCTGTAACCAGAAAATGTTTGGTATTTTTGCTTGATAAATGTCCAAAACGATTAATTAATAGTCAAAATTATAAACGATTTTCATTTTCCATCAATTGGCTAATCGATTAATCGACTAATCGTTTCAGCACTAGATAGCTCACAGTTCAGCTTGCAGCAGCTCTCTGCAGGTCTGAAGTCTGTTACAGCCCAGTTAAGAGTAACAGAGTCTCTACACTCCTGCCATCAGACTAACTCCTGCCCCGGCTCAACGGCTCTGGGTCTAGATAAAGGACCAAGACCCGCCATTCCTTCTACATGTGTGTATGAGAGAGGCCGACCTTCCTCCCTCCCCTCCAGATGCTCTTCCTTGTCTTAACTCATCTTCTCTGACCTCACAGACACCCTAACACAGACACACCCACATTTAGACACCTCGCAAACTCCTACTCTCTAGCCGTACTTCCATATCTGGGCCCGGATCCAGATCCATCCGTCTTCACAAGCCACTTCCCACTTCCCCACTTCCTCAGTCCGAGTTCCAGCACCAGCTCTCTCCTACTAATTCCAGACTATAGATCGAACTTCAGTCCTCTCCACCAACACCGGCCCTGTCTTCCAGCTCCAGCCCTCTTTCTCCCCCTTAGACCCAGACTCCCAGCCCTCTCCTACCAGCTCCAGATCTCTCTCCTAAGCCCCGGACATCGGACGTCTCCCCTAGCTCCAGCCCTCTCCTTCAGGCCCCAGCACCCTCCACCAACCTCAGTCCCATCTCTAGATCCAGCCTCTGACCTCTGGTGTATCCCTTGTTTTCTTGTATTTCCCCCTGATCAATCAATCAATCAGTCAATCAAGGAACAGAACCCATGTGAGAAGTGCTGCTTGGATCCATAATTGCCAGAAGCAAACAAAACAGGTGTTTTTCCAATTCAAATTAATGTAAATGCCTCAGTTAACAACAGTGAATGTTAACACAAATCATATCAATGGCTACCAGTGAGCTATCAATCAAAAGGAACAATAATAGCAGTCGTTTGGTGACATACAGTAGACTACATATCAGTTTCACATCACATTTACTGATTAAGGCTATACTATTTCCAAATGACAGGGATAAGTGAATGCAACTGACTAGTATATGGGCTTCCTTTAATTTTGAGGTGATGTAGATATATAGGATTGACTCCAGCATGGATACACTCTCCATTAAATGGGTTCTAGGCCTACATAGTACCAGAAAGGGGTTCTTATGGCTTGTACCATAGCAGAACTCTTTTTTTGTTCTTTGAAGAACCCTTTGAGAATGTATTAATTGTTCCAAATCAGTGATTTTAAAATAACCTTTTTTTCTTTGCTCTGATTTGCCTGTTTTTTTTCTGTTACATGTAGACAGTATAATGGATGTCTTAGATTGTCTGTGGAAGTTCAAATGGGGTTTGAATTTGTTGGTCATCCGGGATTAATTTGTGCCAAGGTAGATGGTTAGATCACTTTGGCGCCCAGTTGAGAAAGAAAATCCTTTTCTGCTTAAGTTAAAAACCTTTACATTCAACACGAATAAAGAAATATTTGTTTCTATATGGAACTGACAAGTGATTTTGGAACCACAAGTGGTTCTTCAGGAAAGCCCAATTTAGACGAAAAGATCGTAAAGAACCATCATTTTATGGTGTAAGTGGGCAAAATACGCAGTGGAATTCAAAGAATAAAAGTATCAGTGAAAAAATACTGTTGGTCATTATTGTTGGCAAAATGATAAAATACTGCGATTACTTCTACTGTCGTCTTAAGGACAAGCACGCGAGAGACGAAGAGAGAAGATGTTGCCAATACATCATGGCTGACAGCGCACAGAGAGCCTGGGAAGGAGAAGTTGTTTACCTTGTCCTTTATCCACGAAGCTGGTGATGGTGTTGGCCAAGCCTGCCTCGTGCAGCGCGCTGCTGTTCAGCTCCCCGGTAGAGAGAGACCAGTAAAGCGACAGCATGTAGTCGTGAGGAATCACCAGCGGCTGCTTGTGATGCGCCTCCCGGTCGCTGGCTTTGCCCGGCGGCGCCTTGTTACCGGCGCCCCGCTGCGCCACCGGAGCCGCGTACTGCAGCTGCTGCTGCTGCTTTTGCGCACCGGTGGCTCTGTGTGGAGGTCCGCTGCGCATTGGAGCCGCTGCCCCCGCTCTAGAAGCAGGTTTCCCGGAATTTTTCCCCGGTGGGCCACCGCCTCCACCTCCAATACCCGCTGTCCCGGCTCCTTTCCCCGCTGCGTGCGCGCTAAAAGCCGCGGGGGCGTGCGCTTTAATGTGAGCATCCCCGCCGGGTAGCCAGGAGCGCACAGCCTCTTTGCGCCCCAAGCTGACCGCTCTGTCCCGGTGTTGCAGCAGCAGCTGTGCCCGGTTCCCCGGCGCAGCCCCGTTGCGCGCTGGCGAGGATGAGGACGCAGGTGTCGCCGCAGTAAGCTTGCCTTTAACGACCGTCGTCTCGCCCTTGATTAGCGGCGGGCCTGCACGAATACGCGTGATCCTCGCCGGATTCCCCGATGAGGGTTTCCACGTCCCAGAAGCGGCCACCGGTAGCCTGCCTGTGGCTAGTGTGGACCCGCCGGTTCCTCCACCGGTCCCTACGCGGGATTGATCACCTTCCCCGCCGCCTGCCGTGCGCTCCGCCGCTTCTCCCCGCCGGTGGTGGTTCTCGCTCGGCCTGGTCCGGCTGAGTGAAGCGAGGACGGGATCCAGGTAAATAAGAGTCCAGCAGCCCAGCAGGAGAGGGAGACGCTTCACAACTTTCATCCTAAAGGCCGTGTGCCTTCTGCCAGGCCGTCATCGTAATAAACCAGACGCTGTTGTGAATTAATTGACCTGTTCGGTTAAATAAAGGAGAGCGAGCCGTCCCGTCTGGTCCGAGTCTTTCATCCTCTGAGTTTAGCGTGCGCTGTGTCCGGGGACAAATGAAGAGAAACCGCTTCTCCCGTTCGAAATAAGCAATAAACATACACAAGGCTGTAAAAACAAAGATGTGGAGTATAACTGAGTATTATGAGGTGAAGAAACAAACCCTGCAAACCCTTATTCTCCAATCCGTTATGTAGGAGAACCATAATGCTGGAAAGATCCTGCCTCTGCTAGAAGTATAGAAATCCAAGAAAAGGCTTTTTTTGGGGGGTTGAGAGCGGAGAAAAAATGGACTTGCATTAAACACTCCACGGTACTATTCTGCTGGATATCTTGTAAGAGACTTCTTTAAATCCCACTTTTTTCCAAGAGAGGCAAGAATGGCGTAATGCTGCTGCCTCAGGTTTTTTTTTTTCTTTCCCTTCAAAGTTTGAACCCCGTCCAGTGAAAATATTTCACTCACACACCAACCTGCAGGTGCTCGAAAAAATCCTCCAACAAACCTGAACTCAGGAATTGGAAACGGAATTCCAGAAAGCTGTTTTAATTACCCCGTGATGTCATGCTGTCCAAACTCATTTAACAGCAATATTTCTTCTCAAATCTTCCTCCCCTCTTTCCACCGATGACTCACTCAGGCTGCAACACACAAAATGGCACTAACCCCCCCCCTCTAAAAAAAAAAAAAAAAAAGAGCTTTGCATTATGTCATTTGAAGTGAGCAGTTTTTCTAGGCTTCCACTTTCTCCAAACAAAAGGGTGAGAAGGGTGTCAGGTGATGTCAGGATAGCCCAGTGGTTCTACTAGGAGTTATATAGCTCCAGTGTAGTGTCACACACACACACACACACACACACACACACAGACATGCACACATACCTGCACACACAAACACACATGCTCACATACACACACACGCACATACATCCATAAAAGCACACGTATTGTATAAGAATATGCACACACACACACACACACATTGACAGACAGGCACACACACCACAAACATACTGTATAAGCACACTTAAACTCACACATGCCCACACAAAAGCATGTGCACACACACACACACACACACACACACACAGAGTCAGTTTGAGGTTGCATTGCTCAAAGGCACAGCAGCAGTGTTTTGTTACCGACTGCAGAACACAGTTTCACACTTCCATTACATTGTACTGGTCGAGAACAATGTTGTTGAACAGTGTCGTTCCTGGAAAAAAAAGTAATAAATCACACATTACTTGTTACTTTTCTTAAAAGTAATGAATTACTTTACTTATTCCTCCCCGAAAAAAGTGACTAGTTACACTCGTCTTTACATTACTTTTGCGTTACACCCTTAAACGATTGTGCTAGACTTACCGGAGTTCATAAATATTGTAGAGCTAAGCCACATTATCAGAAGTAAATAATAACAGACTCACAATCTTTCTTTTTAGGTTTTTTTTTAATAAAGACAGAGCCCACAGCATTAAATTCAGACTTTCCCAGTTATTTTTTACCACTTTGTTGGCTCGTTCTACTGTAATTTCAATATTTCCAACATGACTTGAAGGCAGGATACGACGAGGGGGGAATCTTCTGATCGATATTAAGCTGATAAAGAGGTTAAAGAATGTAGCACAAGTCACGACCGATCTGTTAGATCAGTAAATGTAATGTGATTACTGAAACTGGAACACTAATGCCTTACTTTACTCTGATTGAAAAGGAGATTCTAACCGTCAACCTTCTGGTTTCATCCGCACTGCCTCAGACAAAAAGACAGCATGGAAAAACACACACACACACACACACTTCTAAAAAGCTTGCTGCTTCGACCTGGAGATTAAGGTCAGAGAGTCCGGTTGTCAAACATGGCACCGGACCGGGAGCATCAAGTTTTCACTCTCCCTTCTTTCACTTTTCTCTCCACTTCCTTCCCTCGTTGGGAGACAGGGGGCCTCGGTTTTGACTCTAAAACTCTTTGCCAGTTTAATTTATAATGCCACGAGGCGGGCCAGCTTCTCTAGTGTCATAAATTTAGCTAAGACTAAGCGCTAGGAATAATTAGAAGCCAGAAAGCATGGGTTCAGCTTTTTGAGATTTTGGCAGGCGAGCCGGGTCTCCGGTGGTTTGTAACAAGAGCTGGTGTTTTGGTACAGTGTTTCTCTCTCTCTCTCTCTCTCTTTCTTTCTTTCCCGCTCTCTCCATCGATCTCTCCCTCGCCGCGCTGCTCGGTATGGGGGCATGATGGATGAACAGAAGTGATTGGATAATATGAGGCTGTCGCCGATCGCACATAAAATCAACCTGATCCAGTCGATTCGACTAAACAGCTAAAGGATATGAGAAGCAGTGACTCACTAAGTAGCAGCAGCAAACAGGAGGCAATGATGAACGGCTTTGTGTTTGGTTGTATTGTGCATACAAGTCTCCCTGTTCTGCATCTATGCTGCATTGATACTGTATATAGTAGTAGTGATTGCATATATCCTCCATTTAGTGCTGAATTTACTAAATAATCTATCTAAAAAATCTATCAGAAGCTCGGTCATGGGTTTGTGTTTGATTTACTTGGGGTCAAGTTGGTTGAATTTCTCAAGAGTTCATTTCCAAAATGGAATAAATATGTTTTTAGAAAATCAATAATTTCCTGAAGTTCATCCGTCGTTATGTCTAAAATACAGAGGATCCAGTCTGTAGAGGTGTTATCATTTTGACAGCCAAGGATCTAAGTTGTCAAGTAGCCATGCTTTGATTTAATTTTGTGCTCTGGATCATTTTGTAAGAGAGTCAGACTCAAACTCTTCACCTGTATAAATAAATCCTTTTCATTTTTGTACTTGCAGTTGCAGTGCGAGTCAGCCCAAGTCAGACCGAGACTCTTCTGCATCATCTACAAGTAGACAACCTGCTTTAATTATGAGTGTGTTCAGCACTAAAACTAGCAGTTGTTGCATTAGTTTAGTTAGTTTTTAAGGATCTCCATTAGCTGACACACAGGCAACAATCTTCTTCCTGTAGTCCACATAGAACATAGATTACAAGTAAGTAAAAGGTATAAAATGAATGTTTAACAACGGCTAAAATATTAACATAGAAAGACAAAACGAGAATTAATACAAGAAGCACAGTGACAACCATGTTCATAAAATTAGAAAACCAAAAATGAACAAAATGACATCAAAAGGATTTCAAGAATATGAGATTTGAAAGCATCGCATATCTGAAAATATACTTAATATGCATTGTCTCATTGTCTCTCTCTCTCTCTCTCTCACACACACACACACACACACACACACACACACACACACACACAGAGACACACCTTGCTTCGGTGGAGTTCTGGGAAAAGTGGTTTTGGTGACTCTTGCCAAAGCTATGAAACTATGTGTAGGTACAGTTCCTGTATCTAAGGAACTAAGGAAGAGTGTGTATTTGTTTGTGTTGTGAGTGTGCGTGTGTGTGTGTGTGTGTGTGTGTGTGTGTGTGTGTGTGTGTGCATGCACGTCTGGGTGTTGTGTATCTGTCTGTGTATTGTTGAGTGTGTGTGTGTGTGTGTTCAAGGGTAACATTAAGGGCAGTGACACACATAAACACACACTCCAGACGCAGACATATGCACTCCCACGCTGGACACACACACACACACACACACACACACACACAGGGTGCACAAACCTCAGGACTTGCCCCGGCCCACCAGTTTGTCTGTTCGAAAAGGGTGAGCGCAGCAGATTGTATGTATACTCTGTTCTCAGGATGTCTGAGGAAAAAAGAAAGACAAGAAAAAAAAAGAAAAAAGAAACAGCTCAGAGGAAATGTGGTTTACCTTGTGCAGCCCCGGCCCGCGCGGCACGCAGGCCCAGAGAACATTACCTTCAGCTGCATTTACACAGGCACACAAATTCAGATTTTTTTAAAAGATTATTTGTTGGTATTTTTGCCTTTATTGGACAGAGTGGAGAGAGACAGGACAGAGAGGGAAAACAGATTATTGGGTTGGATAACTGGCTTCTGTAATAATCTTCAACCTGCTGTTAGAGCTACAAACTCAGTTTAAAGTTTTAAACAGCGTCTAAAAACCCATCTTTTTTATCCTGGCTTTCCATTGATTTTATTGTTTTTATCATCTCTTTTTAACTTTCTGTATTTTTTCCTGTTAGTTTGCTTCGGTGTTCTTTAATATTGTGTTATTTTATCGATTTGTTGTCGCCCTTTTACACTGTGATTAACCTATTATGCATAAATTGCTGCCGCTCTTTTTGTGAAGCACTTTGTAACCCTTGGTTTCGAAAGGTGCTATATAAACAAAATCTTACTTACTTACACATAGTAGATCCCAGACCGGATTCAAACCCAAGACATTTCAGACACACAGGGAAGGCCAAGTTCTGATTTTTTTTTACTCTTCATGGCACAAATCAGAAGTTGGAGTTCTAGCTATACAAACATTTCTTGGAGGCAGAGCTGCTCTGGAGGCAGAAATTATCTCATTGGTTGAGTTAAACCTCAGTGGGCGGAGCCAAGGAACCACCGTTTTTCTGGCTATGTAATATTAGCCTGAAGTTAAGTGAAAAAATCGAGGTAAGATTGGAGGAAGCTAATATTATGAAGTATAGCACTCTGCTACTAACTGAAAAAATGCAATCTACATGCTATCTATGTTAGCTAGTTAGCCTAGTTTCAAGCTCAAACTAGCCATACTAGCCTATAGCTATCTAGATAAGCTAGTTAGCTAGCTGCTGACCTTCAACATCATGAATACCATGGACATGAATGAATGAAAAAATAATAAAATCTTTTATTTATATTTTAACCAGAGTTCCTTCTTTGCCATTCAAGTTAGCCAGTTAGATAACTTGCGCTCTGGACAAGTGTGTTTTTTTGGCTCCGCCCACTGAGGTTTATTTCAACCAATAGGATTATTTCTACCTCTGAGAATTGTTTGTATAGCTAAAACTCCAATCTGACACAAATCAGCTGCTGTCCCAGTCTAAACAGAGAGGGGAAATAACATAGTGTTTTCCTTTTGTCTGACGATGACAAAACGATCAGCCCCGTGTGATAAAGGGTTAAACGACTCGTTCTGTCCTCCGGTGTGAACGCAGCCTTTGTCTGAATGTGCCACTGTCTTCCCCCGCTGCCTCCAGGCTTCGCCACGCAACGACAATAATAACTCAGCGGGGGAACGGGCGTGTAGGCTGCGCTGCTGCTATTTAGACAGACAGGGGTGAGTGACACTGAAAAACCGCACAGGGAGAGCGTCTGCCATGAGGTCAGACCAATAAAATAAAGAGTCAATTTGTTACCAGTCACCCTCCTTCCATAACTTTGAGCCGGTGCTTGGAGACGCGTCCCGCTGTCGCTGAGACATGCTGGAAACCTGCTGCTCTGTTTATAAAACATTACGCCACGGGGGAAAAAGAGTTTGTTTAGATGGCAGGAAATATTATAGAACGTTCAAAGTAAAGGCTGGACCGATATATCTGGGCGCCGATATTGGCCTTTTATTAAATGTCATGTCGTCCCCGGAGGTTTTTCCCTGACCACATAAAAACATAAAGACAGTCTGTAAAAGCTGCAATGAAATTTTCTAAAATAATTGAATTTGTACAGTTCAGGTTTTAGTGTCCCATAATGGCCTAAATGCTGTTTCAGAGGCTTTTCTACCCTGACAAGAATTACATTTGGGGGAAACACTGAATCCTTGTAACTTCTTGGCATGAAAATGAAAATTTTACACATAATTGAAAATCAAAATTATCCAAAAATATCGGCATTGGTATGAAAAACCCATACTGATCGCATCTCATGCTGTTTTTCATGATACTCACGCAGCCATTGGTACAAAACCGAAAGCTGTGAGTGTGCACCGCTCACACATCAGCTGGAATTGGTAAAATATAGATAACAGATGAATTGCTTTGAACAGGTGTGACTGCCTGTAGATTTGGCATCAAAGTTTATGTGTTTCTGATGTCAAGTTGCTGTACATTTACTTTCCATCTGTAAGATCTATTGTTCAAGAACTATTTAATCAATCCTGACTGAGAAGCAGCAGCTTATTGTGCAGCATTGTCCTGGGTGTGATATATTACTTTGTACAAGTAGGTTGTACAAAGTAACCAGTGGCCTCTTTGGCCTATTGGAGGCAATGTGCCTATTAGTGTATCTGTAGGCATCAATCAGGCATCAATCAGAAATACCAGTCAGAAATAATTTCATAGATACAGATTCTTTCCCAAATTAAATATCCATCTTTTTTTTTTTTTTTAAAGTGACACCTTATCAAAGTGTTTGAAACCAAATCTCAAAGTAATTATGGTACTTTTTCAAAGGATAACAGGTAACCTAAGTCCTTGGTTGACCAAGTAATATCATTTCTACAAATTGAATCGTCCTGTATTTTGGAAATATTGAATTGAATGGATATATGTGTACAGTGTTTTAGAGCAAAACCTTTCTTAAGTTTCCTTGTCTGACCTTTTAAAAGCTTGAATCACTGTATCCGCCTTAAGAAGGTTCTTGAACAGGCGGAGAAGAGGAAAACCACCAATGACCAACAGGTTGCCTTGTTTACAACAGCAATGTTTTGGTGACATATCGCTTTAGGACAAGGATAATTGTCCCTGGTTGCTTCAGTACTATTCCCCCTGACTATAGCCCCATCTCATCTGCTCTGAGTTAGGACTGTGTGTGTGTGTGTGTGTGTGTGTGTGTATGAGAGAGTGTCTGCATGTGCGTGGGTAACTGTAATCCTATGCCTGTGTACCGAGTGTTATGACCACTCATTAAAGACATAACAAATATTGGAAATCGTACTGTTAGTTACTGTTTTAATCAAGAAAATAAGATAGATGGGATGTGTGCATCAGTATGTCAGTGTGTGTGAAGTGTGTGTGTGCATGCATTGACGATGGTGTGTGTTGGTAGATATTGTGTGGTGCATGAAATAAATAAAGACTACCAGGCAACGTCAGGCGAAGGCCAGAACGTTCAAAATGCAATTCCTTACAGATTTTGACTTACCTAGGTATAAAAAATTAATTAAAATATTGTTAACACTTGCTCTTTCCACAAAATACACTGAGCAGATGGAAGCTGTGTTGAGGTTTTATCTTTAAACAGCATTAAAGGAGATAAATCAATCTCTCTTCAGGGTTTCTTGAAGTATATTCAGCTACTATTTTGTCCATCATTTCACTTACATTCTTGTAATCCATTACTAATATCATATGAAGTTGACCAGACAGTTTCTTTCTAGCGATATACACTACCAGTCAAAGGTTTGGATGCACCTGATCGAATGTATATGTTTTTCATTAAGCTGTTTTGATCTAAAGCCTTATGTTAAATGCTTGACATTTGTTTCTTATACAAATATAAATAGTGACGTTGATGCCTATGTATGAATTTCTTTCCGCCTTTTGCCTTTCCATCAAGGCAAAGGGCGGCTACTTTAAAGAATCTAAAATATGAGATAGTTTTGATTTGTTTAACACTTTTTTTGGTCACTGCGTAATTCCATTTGTGTTATTTCATCGTTCTGATGTCTTTACTGTTATTCTAAAATGTGGAAAATAGTAAAAAACAAAGAAAAATGTGTGTGTCCAAACTTTTGACTGGTAGGATAGATAGATAGATAGATAGATAGATAGATATACAGATTATAGATAGCTAGATAGATAGATAGATAGATAGACAGACAGATTATAGATAGATAGATAGATAGATAGACAGACTATAGATAGATAGATAGATAGATAGATAGATAGACAGACAGATTATAGATAGCTAGATAGATAGATAGACAGACTATAGATAGATAGATAGATAGATAGATAGACAGACTATAGATAGCTAGATAGATAGATAGATAGATAGATAGATAGACAGACAGATTATAGATAGATAGATAGATAGATAGATAGATAGATAGACAGACAATAGATAGATAGATAGATAGATAGACAGACTATAGATAGATAGAGAGACAGACAGACAGATTATAGATAGCTAGATAGATAGATAGACAGACTATAGATAGATAGATAGATAGATAGATAGACAGACTATAGATAGATAGATAGATAGATAGATAGAAAGAAGTAATCCAGGTATATATTGCAGTTCTTCCATCTATTTCAAGTGCTTAAACTGCCCCAGACGGAGGCAGCCTGACTTCTGAAACACATCCATCAAGCTGCTCCTCTTGCTTTAATTCCTCCTCCCTTGGAGTAGCTGCACTCTGCTGCTCCTCTGCCCCGCTCTGCTCTGCCCCGCTCTGCTCTGCCCCGCTCTGCTCTGCCCCGCCCCGCTCTGCCCTGCCCTGCCCTGCATGAGCCCTGACAGAAGTTCTGCTCCTCGTCTTGTGGTTTCTGGGGGTTTGGTAATTGACTCCAAACTGAACCCGGAGCAGAGCGTGCTGCTGCGCTCGCCGGCACACCGCTCCAGCCAGATGCTCTTCCAGTGCCCCCTTTAGGCTAACGCAAGCCAGGGCCTCCGCGTGGAACAAATTGAGAACATCCACTTCCATGCGGAGGAGTTTACAGGTTGCAGGTGGGCCAAACAATGTGACACGGATCACCGCTAAAGTCTGTTTATTAGTTTCTTCATCGCTCACAGAAACCGCTCCCTTGGGTGGTGGGGGTGAGGGGTGAGAGAGGGGTGGAGGGGGAATTGGGGGTTGGGGGTGGGGAGAGCAGTAACTGGTGAGTGGGAGACTGCGGCTCAAACATGGAAACTGTGACAAGTTTGGATATGCTGGCTGAACTGTAAACCTTTTTCGTCGTGACCCTCGGAGCCCCCATGGAAAAAGGGTTAGGGATTAAAACACAGAGAGAGAGAGAGAGAAAGAGAGAGAGCGAGAGAGAGAGAGGAACATACAATCAGACTGACCGCACTGTTCGCTTCAGTGTGTTTTGTTGATGCTCTGACGGAAGACGTTTGTCGTTGTGTATACGTTCTGACTGACTGTTGTTTCCTGGAAAATGTCTGCGGTTGTTGTTTTGTGTCAGGCGGAGTTTATTTGGTCCCTTGACATCACCAAACACCACGCCAGTCAAAATGCAGTTGTCACCAGCGGCCCGGATTCACAAAAGTGCCGCTGAGGTAGATCTTAAGAAGACATTTTAGGAAGTTTTTATGGAGGCCCGTAAATGCAATTCGCCAATATTTTCTATTTTCTATTTTACGATCTTCTCTTGGTTTCTCTCTTAGGAACTTCTCAAACTGGGCCGACCTGCAACCACGATGCAGATGAGCGTAAAAGGATTGAAAACTTTCAGAAAAGTTTGAAAATTGAAACCCTTAAGAATGAAACACTGATGGTATGAACAGTATCAATTAATGCAAACCTTTAACGACCAAATCTGCAGTGTAACAGCCAGCTAAGCCTAACAATATAATGTTAAGCTTAAAATGTAACATATATTAAGTAAAACTATTAATCCTTTGAAATGCATATTTAATTGTCTAATCTTAACTGTCTGAATGTAGAGACTTACTCTATTCTGTAACAATTTTAGGACAAGTGGAAGGTTATCTTAAAGTAAAGAAAAAATTTAGACCTTTTAGATTTGGATTTTTCTAAGGAAGCAAAATAAGAAGAAAGTTAAGAAAAAACTTAAGAACTATTTTGATGAATATTAAATACCTACTAGCACTTAAGAAGATTATTTTCCCTTATAATGTTTTGTGAATCCGGCCCCAGGTTGTGAATGAAAGACTGTTTTGGGAATAAGAAAACAGACAGAGGACACTCTCTTATTGTTCCACTTCATTTTGTTACCAAGACTGAAAATAAATTATGGCTTTTCTTTGCCACCCACTGCCACTGTCCAGCTGCACCACACCCTGTGACACCGCCTTATTAAACATGATTTTATCCATATACTTTACTCGGCCAACCTCAGTACAGTATTGAGATTTGACTGTGGAGGAGTGTGAATACAACTGAGGACCAATATATAGGCAGAGACATTACCAACCGCTCCATAAAACAACTGGTACTTGCATGGTCTGATGTTTGAATATTTGACATCCGTTATGAATCTGTTCATCTGCCCTCTGTCTTTACTGCAGCTGTTCTCTCTCACATGTTCTTCAGTGGAACCGAATAGCTGCATATTTAATTCATCCATAATCTAATCAGGTTGTCTCACTGAGATCGAAAAGTCTTTTTCAAGAGAGACCTGAGAACACAAAACATTCCTAGAATTGACAAAGAAAATACACAATACAGTCCGGCCACACGTTCCAGCAGTCAGTCAGCAATATACATTATAAAACATTATAAAAAAAAAACATTAGACAAATATAATTAAACATCTGAGATATCATTGCATTAAAATCACAAATTGTATTGTCAAAATGCTTTTTTAGTCTGTTCTATTTTTAAGGTGCAAAGTACCAGAAACTGGTCTTGCCAAGAAGATCAGAATTCATGTACAGAAGGTTTAAAACAGGTTTTTACCATAATTACTGGATTAAAAAGACAGAAGAGATGTGAGGTCAAGGGTCAGCTTCAGAAGTGTATTTTGACATAGGTTTGTGTCTTTTAAACAAAGAGGAGCCAGATCACTCCTTGTGAAAAGAGCATAAAATATGACATTTGGAAAAAAGAAGCCTGAGGCGCTCCAAAATGGGTTAAAAAGCTTTTATTCTATTTGGCGCTTGGTTATGAAAAGTTTAAAAGCTGTGCCTGAGGAAATGATCTCACTATATGTGCTTGATGACAGGTGAACAGGTGGAAGCGATTAGAAATCATCATCTCGGAGCACTGAGTCATGATCCATGAGTGTGACTCGGCAAATATACAGCAAACACAGGACATGAGTCAACAGAAACAAACAAAGGGAACGTGTGACAGAACAATATGAAGACAAGCAAACACGCTAAAGATCTACTGTATATACAAGTGCTAAAGGGGGATTCAAGAGGGCAGGAGTTATGGTTACTGATTCATTTATTAAATCGAAAGAATAAATGCTTTCTGACTTATTTCGGAGTGCTTTGGATCTCCTTTTCCTCATGACAAGAGAGCACCCTAAAGTCTTTAAAGAGTGTGTAAACACATTGTTTTCAGCTAGTCTCCACCTATAGCAAGTGTGCTGTATGGGAGTTAGACTGCAGACTCTCAATCGGGAGACCTGTGTTTGATTCCCAGCAGGGACGCTTCCACAAAATTTAATATTGCGGGGCTGTTAGACTCTTATTTGTGTTTTTTTTTTTAGATTGTTTTTTGGGCATTTTCGCCTTTATTCAACAGTTGAGAGTAGAGAGAGGGACAGGACAAACTAGGAGAGAGAGGGGGATGACATGCAACAAAGGTCTTGGGTCGGACTCAAACCTATAGCAGCCACCAGAACACCTCAGGGTGATAACTTTCTGATCACAAAGCATTTGACACTGCCAAAGGTGAAATACCTGCCTTGACATCACTGATTGAGGCCATAAGTTTCAGTCCATAGAGAGCAGTGCAATAATGATTTTCTGCCCCTAGAAGCAGATGCAGGTCTTTATTCAAAAAATGTTGAAATGAAATCCAGGATTAATGCTATTCACTATATAAAACCATGTTTACAGCTCAAAAAACATGACTTAGTGCTGATTGGCTCCGTAACATCAGAAGCTGGCAGGTTTTTCATTTCTTGAAAGTGGAACAAGACTGACAGCAGTACGGATGTGACCGTACCTGAAAGGATAAGGCTGGTGTTTTTTAATGCATTTCTTACCATCAACAAATCCTATGAAAATAACAAAATCAGCAATGATTTTGTTTTGCTCACAAGTCTCGTCCATGTAGCCGATGCCCAATGAAGCCATGTCCCAGCAGCCATAGAACTCCATTGTATTAAAAAAAATGATTAAAAACCAGAATTTGTTCCCATTTGAATTTGATTTGGTAATAACTACAACAGCCTGACTTTTCATGGTAACAGTTAACAATTTTTAAAATAGAAACTATGTCTTTGTGAGCTGTATTTCAAGGTTTTTAGCTTACAATTGGAGCCGATGACTTCCGGTTTGAAGGCTAAAAAGGGAACGTGGGAAGTCGGAAAGTAACGAGAGTAGAGCAAACGCATTGTTGATTTTGGTATTTTCATAGGATTTGTTGACAATAAGAAATGCATTAAAAAACACCAGCGTTGTCCTTTAAAGAAGGGCTTAAGGTACACATTTGTTGCGTGAACCTAAAATCTAAGAACTGTACATAAATTAAAATTTTGAATATGACAGTTGGAGAAATAATGTGACCCAACATAACCTCCGAAACAATCACGAATTATGTTTAGGTTACTTGTCAATGAGCAATTTTTGACAGCTGCCCTGCTTGGTTCCCATTTTGTTCTCGCTCAGCCGTCAGCAGGATCAAAGAGCGGCCTGGCCTTCAGTAAAAACAGTAATGAAATTATGGCTTGCAGTGTCAAGTGGCCATATGCTGAGAGGTTGATCCTGAGAGAAAGAGCTCCTTCTCTGGCCGGAGAGGCCTTGCTTTTCCACCTGAGCCGCAGGTGTTTGCTTAACGTGCCTGCGGCTTGGAGCACCGTCATTTACCTTCAGCCTGGAAATGTTGACTTTGACCTCTCCTCCTCCTAATGCCTGCCAGCCCACTCCGGCCCGATAAAGTGTGTGTGTGTGTGTGTATGAGAGTGTAAATGTCTTTGTATACGTGTGTGTTTGTGTGGGTTCATGTGTATGTGTGTGTGGGTAAATGTGTATGTATGTACAGTATGTATGTGTATATGAATGTATCTTTATATGTTTGTGTGTGTAAGTGTGCATGTCTGCGTGCGAGTGTATTTGTGCACATGAACGCAAATGTGTGTATGTATGTGTGTGTGTGTGTGTGAGTGTAAATGAATGTGTGTGTGTATAAGTGTAAATGTGTATGTATTTGCACATGAATTCATGTATGTGTGTCTGCGTGTTTTGAGTGTATTTGTGTGCACATGATTGCATACGTGTGTATTTGAGTGTGTGTGCGCATGCATATTTATATAAACGTGTTCCTGTATGTGTGTGTGTGTGTGTGTGTCTGTATGAATGTGTGAGTGTGTTTTATGATGATGATGATGATGATGATGATTGTGGCCTATCAGCTTCCACCCCCCACCCCCCACCCCCCTTCCTTTGACGTCCTGTGGAAATGTGCGGCTGTGGAAGTGGCTGCAGGCAGGCGGGGCTCGCTAACGTGATTATGAAAAATCTCAGCACGTCTGCAGGTGTTTCAGTGTTTTGACAGAGGAGGAGAGGGGGCAAACCTGGTGTGGAGAGGCCATGTTAAGCACTACTTTAACAACTGGGATAACATTCTGAGGCAAAAAAACACAAGGTAGCATTTCCCACCAATTAGCATAAACAGTATTTGGAGGTTTTGATTCCATTTATTCAACCCATCCATTTTATTGTTCAGTATTTCTATAATATGGAGATAAAGCACTAAGTCTGTAAAGTTAATATTTTGTCATCCTACCCTTTAAAGGCAGTAGGTAACATGAAGTGTAGTAAGTCCTCAGTTGACAAAATGATAATAGCTTCACAATAATTTGTTTTGATCTTGTACAATCAATTATTTAGTAAGAATAAGTGTGTGTGTCCACCAAATACCTGTGAAAAAAGCACTGGTGGTGTTTTTTTTTTTCATTGTTTCCTATAGAAAAGTTGTGCTTTTAGCGCTTAAAGGATAAGGCTGGTGTTTTTTTAATGCATTGCTCACCGTCAACAAATCCTATGAAAATAACAAAATCAGCAATGATTTTGTTTTGCTAACAAGTCTCGTCCATGTAGCCGGTGCCCAATGAAGCCATGTCCCAGCAGCCATAGAACTCCATTGTATTAAAAAACTATTAAAAACACGTCACAGATCCATGCTGCTGATCTGGCAGCATATTTCATCACCATGATGCACCGGGCCAGCCGACTTTTCCCTCAAACAACTTAATAAGCCGGCTGTAAACACTTTGCGATCTCAGGAAAGTAGTTCCGTAGCACCGAAAATAGTCCCCGGCGTAATGAAGAATTTGTTCCCATTTGAATTTGAATTGGGAATAACTACAACAGCCTGACTTTTCATGGTAACAGTTAGCGATTTTTAAAATGTAAACTATGTCTTTGTGAGCTGTATTTCAAGGTTTTTAGCTTACAATTGGAGCCAATGACTTCCGGGTTGACAGCTAAAAAGGGAACGTGGGAAGTCAGAAAGTAACGGGAGTAGAGCAAACGATTTGTTTACGGTAAGCAATGCATTAAAAAACACCAGCCTTATCCTTTAAACAGATAGCTGACCTCTTTTTAGCACTTTGTGCCGTGAGGCTGGACCTGCTCTCAAGCTGAAGCAATTTCAACTTTGTCTGAAGCGCTGCTCATCAGTGTCACTTCAGAGTTCTACCAATAAGGATGAAGCAGGGGCTGTAAGGATGTAAACGTTATAAACGTTAGTTAGGCTAACGTTAGTTAGGCTAACGTTTATGACGTTAACATTTATGACCGATTCTTTTAACTAACTCAGTTCTTTCAGGCTGTGTGACAGTAGTGAATCAGTTCAGGACCGGTTCATTTGATTCACTTCACTGTCTCTCTGTCTTTGTCAGGTTCAGCCGCCATTGCCTACTTGCTGTCGTTTCCATTGAATTGTCTCATGTAAAAACTGGAAACAGGGTAAAAGCTTGCTGACTGATATAGAGACTTAATTCAGTAAGTGAGCCGCTAACCCACTGAGGGAAGGAATCTCTCACTTTTGCACCGTGTCTGTTGACCAAAAAGTGTCGCGGCTTAACGGTTTGATACAGCAGGTGAGATACTAATCCAACTGAACCACGACTGAACCACTGAACCAACTGAACAAAGGCACACTTGCGCCATGAAGTAGTATGTTGTTTATGTTTATGGTGTGGACAATGAATGAATGAATAGACTTCTGGTGACTTGTTGATCTTGTTGTGTGAACGCAGGATTGCAGTGGGCTTTGATTGACCCAAACAATAAAGTCACATTTTAACAATAGAGATGAATACTGTAATAATTATATTGCTTTGTCATTTGTTGTTTTTGAGGTTTTCTTCATATAGTTGAAATGTGTTGTAAGGCCGGTCCCTTGCGCAATTGATCAACAACCCGATCAGCTTCATAGGATATATTATGGTAATTTTATGCGATGGGGCAGGAAAAATATTACAAAAACCCCTTTAAATGCTCACCCATCTCCCGCTACATCTCACCTCTCTCCCCTCAATGCCCTTCTCATCTTCCTCACTCCTCTACCTCCCTCTTTTTCACCTCACCTGTCCCCCCCCCCCCCCCCCCCCCCCCCTCCATCTCCCTCCTCCCTTTCAGCACATGGCCCTCATATTACCTGCCGTGCGAATGCGGGTGTTTATTTTCGCGGGGATTCGTTTTCTAGCATTCTCTGCCAGAGACAATATTATGCTGGAAATATACAGGTATTAACTGTTAAGATTTCAGATGGTCAAATAAACCCGAGTTGCCGGGCTCTGGCACGGCCCAACAGAGGGGAGATTGTGTGTGAGCGGCCGGTTGCTAATGAAACACGAGGGGGAAGCTGCTCAATCACTAATAATTACTCCTCCCTCCGTCGCACCCCTCCTCAATTCCATCCCTCCTTCCCTCCATCCAGCCACTGCTCTTTCTGTGTCCAGGTGATTTCCAACCGCCTCTCTCATTTATCTTCCTTTTCCTTTGATTTCAATGCGACATTCATTTCACGCTCATTTCCTCTCGCCCTCTCGCTCGGCGGCTGCTGAAGCCCGTCAAGGCCGCTCTTTCATACGGAGCCCAGAGCTACTAAACAGTCTCTTATGCTCTGACCTTTAGCAGGCGGTGAGCTGCTGAGACAAACAGCGCTCAGCAGGGCGTAAATGATGATGGATCTGTTCTGGCAAAACTCAGCGGTTCAGTTACGGAGAGCTGGCCGCGGCTGGCATCTGGCCGCATGGGGCCGCGCTCACATCCACGATCTGTGATGAGATATGGAGATACTTCATAATTCTCCAGGGCAAACTGTGGTGAAATTACTTATTGAGCTTTTATTTAAGTTAATTACTAGCTTAATTATACGCTTAATTTTAAAAATTATACAATTACAGCTACTGTTACTTCTGCTACCACTAAAATGTAAATGTAAAATGTACCACTACTAGTATGACCACTACTACTACTACTACTACTGCTACTACTGCTACTATTACTACTGCTACTACTACTGCTACTACTACTACTACTACTGCTACTGCTACTACTACTACTACTACTATGAAGAAGAAGGATTCAGAATACCACAGCTACTTCTACTATACTGCTACTACTACTACTACTACTACTGCTACTACTACTACTGCTGCTACTACTACTACTACTGCTGCTGCTACTACTACTACTACTACTACTACTACTACTGCTACTGCTACTATGAAGAAGAAGGATTCAGAATACCACAGCTACTTCTACTATACTGCTACTACTACTACTACTACTACTACTACTACTACTACTGCTACTACTAGTATGAAGAAGAAGGATTCAGAATACCACAGCTACTTCTACTATACTGCTACCACTACTACTACTACTACTACTGCTACTACTACTACTACTACTACGAATAAGAAGAAGAAGAAGGTAATAGTAAATAGAAAACGAAGAAAAACCAAGGAAGGAGGAAGAAGAAATTCAATTTGCAAAGCACTTTTCTTGAAGAATCCTGCGGCGTTAACTTCATGTGTTGTTAATGTAACCGGTGCATGTTGAAAATTAACACACTGAAAAGTAAGTTGCGTTGCCTCTAGCTCGGCACGCAGATGTGCTCTCAAATCAATTCAGTCATTATCTGTTTGGTAAAACTGATCGTAGCTCAGCTTGTTCTTGTTCCAGATCCAGGTTTTTTTTTTTTTTGTAGATGCTTTGAGTTTGCCGCTGTTTGACTTCTATGTTCATGTAACAGAGTTGAAAAAGTCAGTCTCGCCGCTCTGCTGCTATCCTGGTACAGTCCTTTGTTCAATTTTAGGGTACACTTTTGAATTTGCTTGGAGAGATGGAAAACCAGAAAAGTTATTATAGTCCTTTAAAAGTTTTTATTTTCCACTTGGTCAAGACTTGTAGAATTTTTAGATTTTGCTGAGAAGTTACACTCTCTACAAACAGCTCACAGTAACCCTGATGGGTTGGTAGCAGTCATCAAACGCTGAGCTGGCCTTGCTACAGTTCGTATGGATTTCAATGACTTTGCTCAAGGGCTCATGGCAGCTACATCAGATTTTCATCACTGACATCAGCAGTCAGTTCCCAGGCAGCCGGGTGGCCTCATGGTTAGAGAGGCTGTCATTGCACCGGAGGACCATGGTTCAGTCCCCCATGTTGGCAGGCATCCACCCTGCTGAAGGGTCATTGAGCCAGAGTTTCAGGATATGTGTTTGGAATGGTTCACTCAGGCTGCGTTCACACAGCGTTTTTTGATGTGGAAAAGGCGCTGCCTGGAGCGCTTTTTGTGAGGAGAAATAAAAAGCGGATCACGGCAACGTCACCTGACAGCTGAGCAGCTGCTAGCTCACTGACCAGCTGGTTAGCTCTTCTAGCAGACAAAACAGTGTTGTGCAACAAGCAAAGGCTTACCAGATATTTCCAATACATGTCCAGTATAATCCATACTGCCTTTAAGATCGCTGTTGAACGGAAATTCACTTATTACAACGTCCAATTGCTCCACCGGCGCTTTCACTTTCTCCATATTTGTTGTTGCTATGGGAAATGGCCAGCGTCTGTGTGATCGCGATTGGTCGGCTGGAAAAAGCGGTTCACGTCACCCGCCGCTTTTCTGAAAAGTTGAACATTTCTCAACTTTTGAAAGCGCTCTGCTCTGACGAAAAAAAACGCCGCTGCAGCGCTTTTCGGGAGCGGCCGCCTTTTGTGCGCCTTGCGGCCGCTTCCCGTTGCTTTTAATGAGAAAAGGGCGCTGGCGGTTGGGGAAAAAACGCTATGTGTGAACGCAGCCTCATTCACTCACCCAGTATTCCCTATGGAGTGTTTGTCATACAGTGAACTAACTTTCAGAAACTGCATTAAACATTATTGCTTAAAAAAAATGCACCGGATATTTGTGTGACACACCCGGGCGCACCTAGCATCTCATAAATGAACCAAGCACTTAGTTTTGAACATTAAATTACAAATAAATTGTTGAAATTCTAATCATGTGCAAGTGTGGTTTTGTCAGCTAAGAAGCTGTCTCCTAATGGTAGCAAGCTGTTTTGGCTTGGCAAACAATAAGCTTGTGAGCTAACGTTAGCTAGCTACTTACATTTGTAAATGAAACTGCCGCCTTCTGCCATCTTGACGACTCTTCTTCTTCTTCTTCGGTAAGACACGACCACATTGCATTATGGTATACAGGAGAAATTGTAGGGTACATCGTCTGTTCAGTGCAGTTTGCAGTGCACTTTTATAGTGAATATAGTGAATCAAATTAAGCGTTGAGAATTCGGACACTAGTACAAAATGGCGGACACACTATATAGTGCACTATTTTTCTGTAACAGGGAACGGTTTCTGACAGAGCTTCTGAATCTCTACCAGCTCCAGGGAGGCTGCTCTGTAGCTGACCTCTGACCTCTGACCTCACTATGAGGGGGCTGAGCAAGAGATTTTCCTTATGGAGGTCTGTAATGTACTACTTTCTCAATACACTGTGATTAAGGAAGATTCGCATTAGACAACAAATAATACTGTACCGCCTCATGAACGCTGTGGTGTTTTACACAGACCTGGGTGGAATAATAATTTGTTTTTCATGTGTTACAGGTGTGGTTCATGGTAGCAGGGACTGTGTGAGGCAGTGGCAGCCTCACAGATCAGTCACTGAGAGTTCACCAGTTCAGTAGTTTGGACCAACAGGTCAGTGAGTGGAGCAAGACATTCGTTTCTGAAGGACTGTCAGGACTAGTAGAAGCGAAACCAGTCTGGACTTGGGTCGGATGGCATTTACTAATATGTTTCATGCTTTGTTTTAGCCTACTTAGCTGCCAGATGGGTGGAGTTTGCAATATACAACAGTGTCTTTGTTTTGTAACCTCTCTGTGATTGTCAAGTTACTTGACACCACCCAAGTGTTTGGTAAACTCGACCATTGTGAAATTCCATCTAGGTTAAAAGAAATGCAAAGAATTATCTGCAAATACTATGAGATCCAGGTTTGTTTTTCTTGTATCTCTTGATGTCTTGAAAAAACAAAACACTCTCACATCTCCAACCTTGCTTTTCTTGATTTCCATGCTGTGAAGCAACTGGCTGTCTAATGTGTAGTACAAGTTTCAAGACCATATTTTGGGCCGTATCCTTTCCTCATACAACACCCACTGGTGGAAGAAGTACTGAGATCTTTTACTTAAGTAAAAGTAGCAATACAACAATGTAAAGATACTCCATTACAAGTAAAAGTCCTGCATTCAAAATCTTACTTAAGTAAAAGTACATAAGTATTGGCAGCAAAATGTACTTAGAGTATCAAAGTAAACATACTCATTATGCAAACTGTCCCCATTTAGAGAGATATATTTTTCATAAATGATTGGAATATTAATACTGATTTATTGATATACATGTACATGTAAGCAGCATTTTAAAGTTGTCAACGTGAAGCTAATCTTAATAATTTAGCCATACTTTTGGGTAGTCTAATCTATAACAATGCTATTTTATAGTTATTTTATAAAGATGATCAAATGTTTTAAATATAAATATTGATCTGAAAAGTAACTAGTAACTATAACTGTGAAATAAATGTAATGGAGTAAAGAGTACAATATTTCCCTCTAAAATGTAGTGGAGTATAAGTACAAAGTAGCATAAAATGGAAATACTCAAGTAAAGTACAAGTATCTCAAAATTGTACTTAAGTACAGTACTTGAGTAAATGTACTTAGTTACTTTCCACCACTGACGACAACAATGAATGGGAATCAATGGGGAAAATGACTGCTGTGTTTTCTAACTTCCTGAGAATCTGATTTTTTGGAAATATGTGTGTTTTTCTGAGAGAACGATAATATAAATGGGAAAGGAAGCAAATGAAGGTATACAGGAGTGAACAACTTAACTACCTTTCATATTTGCTGTGTCAGATCAGCCTGCCACTGTGAATGCAGGAGTAGAGTGCCATCTACTGTCAGTGGTGTAGTTCTTGAGGTGGCTCTTGATCTCCAGACCGGTCATAATCTCCTCAGTTGTAGGATTTCTCCAACTACTGCTCACTTCAGAGAGATGCACAGAAGAGGGAGAGAAACGGGGGGAAAGGGAAATCTACGTGATAAACTCGCCATTCTCTGCCTTGGTGTAATGGAAAGTGATATAGAGTTTATATATATATATGTAAAGGGACTTAAGTGTGTTTTTTAAGTATATTTAAGTGTCTGTGAATGGCTTATCAGCTGCTATTGGCTCCTAAGAACTGTCCTGTTTGTGTTTTGGAGAGGCAGACACGCTGTAACCGCCCCGTTCCCATCCCTGTCCCACTGCTGTGCACCCTGGGACGTCCTGCGGGGGGGATGGGGGTGTTCCAGAGGGAGCTGAGTGACGGGCCGGGTGTATTTATATGTCACAGGTGCATAAGACACAGATACGCTGCTTTAACCCCCAGCGTAAGCAACTTTATTCCGCCTCGGTTATTTTTATAAATCAGGTGTAAGCACAAGTTGAAAAATGATCTGAAGATCACGTTAAAGATTAAAACCCACGGACATTTTAAGAAATGAGACCACTGAAATAGTTCAGAAAATAAACCTGGCTACATCAGCTGTATTGAGTTGAGGTTTTTCATTTTGAAGATGTATGAAGCGACAGACCATATAATAAATCAGTGGTTCTCAACGTGGGGTCCGGGGACCACCAGTAGTCCTTGAGGGGGTTACAGGGGGTCCCCAGCAAATTGATGAATTGTTAAACTTCAGCATTATTTCATTTACAAGAAGTTAACACAATTAGAGAATGTAGAAGAATGATTGTATTGATCATAGTTTCACTGTAATCTCTCTACCTACAATGCAAATAGTCATACATTTCTGGACAAAATCATATCAAACAATAAAAATATTCTCAGATTTGGGTCCGAGAGACAAAATCTCATCAAATGGGGGTCCGTGGCCCTAATATGGACTAAATTAGGGGTCCTTGATATGAAAAAGGTTGAGAATCACTGTAATAAATGACAACTTTTTACTACTAAAAAGTCAGTCTTCTTACTTTGGATGATGCTAGTCGCCTACTATCACTCAGCATAGTGTATGCTAAAGTGTTAGCATGGAGAACCAGGGACACATAGATGATTTTGGTGTCTATGTTCTCATCTCTTAGCGGTTAAGCTGACCAACAGGCCAGTCTCCCAAAAACGTGGTGTACTCCTTTACTGTAAGTCTCAGTATATCAACACACTTCTTGTGCCTCAGTCTGGCCAGCAGATGGCGCTAGAGCATCAACATAAATCCTCCTGCAGCAGTTTTTCTTCCTCAGGTCACAAAACACAATGCAGGCCGAGTTCAGGCTGGAAAACCTCAAGACCAACCGGTTTAAATGCTGCAAAAGAGTGGCTTATCCCTTTCAGACTGTGCACAAATCCATGTTACATCCATCTTTTGTACTATTTCTTTAAAACGAACTTTCATAATGATGCTGTTATGTGGTTCTGCTGGTAAAACTTCATTCGTAGCCTGTCGCTCTTTCTAAATGTATTCATCTCATCAGGAATTCACTGGTTTAAGTTGATCTAACCTCGAGGCTGCACTTCCATTCCTCATTATGCATATTTTACTCTCATCTCTGTCATCAAACACACCACAACACTCAAAGTAAAAGTATCATTCAAACAAAAACTAAACTAAAAACAGTTAAACATTAAAACAGAAACTAACCCTAACCCTACATTTTTAAGTATATACTTAATAAATAAGTAAATAAGTAATTTTACTTCTCAAAAATCAAATAAAATGAGAAGAAAAAATTTGAATTTCAGAAGTTGTAATTATACTTCCTTAGAGTATAAAATGACAGTGATTCGGTTTTATCGAGTCCAATGTTTTATATGATTAAATCGTAAAGTATGTGGTTCTTCACTATTGCAGTCATATCAAACTTTTTTATGTGGCTCTAATCAAATAAAAGAGATGCTTCTATATTAAAACTGCATCATTTTAGGCATTCAACTGACATTTAACTGGTTCAGTGTCTTGCTCATGGGCTCAAAGGGTCGGGGATTGAACCTGTGACCTTTCAGTTACAGGCCGGTCTCTATCTAGTAGATCACTCTGTCACTCCAGTACTGTGGCATCAAACAGCTCTTGGTTTTATTGCTTCATAAAACTTAACTCATCACTATCTTTAACATTTGACTCTCAGTTTATCGCTTCAGAGTGAAACTTTTCCTTTTCGAGTTTTATACCTCTGATGATCTTTAATGTGAGCCGTGCCTGTTAGCGTCTGACTCTCCCCCCCCCCTTCTGCAGAAACTCCTCCGCTCTTGTCTGTGCAGCAGGGTCAAGCGTTTCCTCTTCAGGTTTTTATCTCTCTGAAAAAAAAGCCGAACCTTGAGTCACGGCTGCGGTTCTCCTTCACCGCATCTGAGACTCTGAGGCATTCAGAGACATCAGACTGTGATTCAGCCGGGTTCAGTTGGTTAGAATCAGAGGTGGAAAGTAAC